>NW_026068209.1:888067-940557 GCF_014885135.2 Alexandromys fortis
ATATATCTTGACTTCAAAATTTGGGTTTAAGTGGTTCTGCTTTTGTTTCCACAAAGGATAGAAAGCTTTGAATTCCTTACCAGCTAATATTGTTTGATCAAACAAGACCACCTGAAGCAATGGCCCAGATGGTCCAATATCTATGACAGCTTCAGGACTACTGGCTGAAAGGGATCTACCACACAGAATACCCCATGAGAAACCTAATTAACAGTACTCCTAATCAGCAGGAAGTAGTCTAGAGAACAATCCCCAAATTCCCTAAATGATTGTTTGTAAATGTTTGTTTTCATTTAAAGGATAACATGATATGGAGATGAATGGCATTGATATGAATATCATTGATATTGATTTGGTCTATTGATGCAAATTTAAGGTCAATTTTGTTATATTTTTATCTTGATTGAGGTGTTTTGTTTGTGCAGCTCATTTTAAAATGCAATGAATAATTAAGAAATACAGGTGAATAGTCATCTGTAATAGCCAAGCTTGTAGTCATGTTAGTTAGGTTTTCTAGATGTGAAGAGATATGTTTCATATGGATAGGAATTCTTCACAGCTTTCAAAGACTAACAGAATATGGCATTTAAAAAGTTTTAAGAACTACAGACTTTTCATGACAATGAGACACATCTGCTCCTGGCAGCATCAATCTACTTCAAGAGGATGATGGGCATTGAAGAGTCTCTGTATGGAGTTCACTAGCCATTTGGGCAAGATACTGCTCTTGTCTCAACTGCTTGAAAGTATGCTGTATGAACTTGACATGCAAGACCCACAGAAAAATGACTGCTAAACTTGACTAAAGTTGAGACAGTCCTTTGGGGTCCCTGCTTCATGAAAGAGACTGCCAGAGATTCTGCAGCATATAGAAGGATGTGACTGACAAACTGCCAATATAGGTGAAACAATCTTTCAAGCTTCCTGCTTCATGGAAAAGTCTCCTGGAGCCTGTAGGCTGAAGATGGATGTCCCAATGTTACAGAACTTTGGGTGAATGTACAGGCATCAAGATGTTTCGGTCAATTCTAGAGTTATGGAAGTTGTTTACAATGTACTTCCTTTTTACCTAGGTAATATATCCTTCTGGGGTGTTTCATGGAATTAAAGAATATATAGGTATAATTATAATTTTCCTTAGTTATAATAAAAGATAAAATATATGTAATTATTGTAACTGGATATCCTCCTGCAACCTCAGTGGAATTCTGAAAACAGTTTGCTACAATACTGAGGCAACCAAGAGGTGAGTGACCAGCCATGTGCCAGGACACTCCACTCTCTAGGACCTCCATAGTGAGACAAAACCCAGCCTCTTCCCAACTGCTTTGGCTTCTCTAGCCAGCCATCAGGAGAGTTTCCTGCAGGTAGGCTCCTCCAATACCTAGCCCCATCCACCAAAACTCAAAATCTACTAGTCCCATCTCACCCCCAAACTTGCCTATCCTCCTGTATCCTCAATGGAACTCTTAAACAGTTTTCTACAACACTGACAAGACCAAGAGAGGGGACCAAGAGAGTGAACCAGGAGAGAAGACCAAGAGAGCAGGCTTACAGGGACCTCAGTGACTCCCTGAGACACAGATATTGACAGTACAGAGCAAACCAAGAAAAATTCCCAAAGATTAGAACACTACAAAGATTAGAACAGACACAGCAGATGCAGCTAGGAGGAGTAGAAGACAGGAGATAATCAAGAGCTAAAATCAAATAAATAGCAGCAAGGAAAACAATACAAAAAAATCAATGACACAAAGATCTGTTTCTTTGAGAAAAATCAACAAGATTGACAAACCCTTATCTAAACTAATCAAAAGGCAAAGGGAAAACATCCAAATTAACAAAATCAGAAATGAAAAGGGGACATAACAACAGACATTCAGGTAATCCAGAGAATCATTAGGTCATACTACAGTACTCCATAAGGTTGGAATACGTAAAAAGTGGACAAGTTTCTAGATAGATACCATATACCAAAATTAATCAATAGCAGGTGAACAATTTAAATAGACCAATAAACTTCAAGGAGATAGAAGTAGTCATCAAAACCCTTCCAACAAAAAAAAAATAAAATAAAATAAAGCGATAGGCCAGATGATTTTGGTACAGAATTCTACCAGAACTTCCAAGAAGAGCTAATATATATACTCCTCAAACTGTTTGACATAATAGAAACAGAAGGAACATTGCCAACCTCTTTTTATGAGACTACAATTACCCTGATAATGAAACCACACAAAGACTCAACCAAGAAAGAGAATTACAGACCAATCTTACTCATCAACATGGATGAAAAAATAGTCAATAAAATGACAGCAAACCAAATCCAAGAGCACATCAAAAAAATAGCCCACCATGATCAAGTCAGATTTACCTCAGAGATGCAGGGATGATTCAACATATAAAAATCTACCAACGTAATTTACCATATAACTAAACTAAAAGAGAAAAAAGTATGATCATCTCATTAGATGCTGAAAAGGCACTTGACAAAGTCCAACACCCCTTCATGATAAAAGTCTTGGAGAGATAAGGCATACAAGAAATATATCTAAACAAAATAAAAGCAATATACAACAAGCCAATAGTCAACATCAAAATAAATGGAGAGAACTCAAAGCCATTCCACTAAAATCAGGAACAAGTCAAGGCTTTTCACTCTCTCCAACATAGTTTTTGAAGCTTTGGCTATAGCAATAAGACAATAGAAGGAGATCAATGGAATTCAAATTGGAAAGAAAGAAGTCAAACTTTGGTTATTTGCAGATGATATGATAGAAATATATAAGTGAACCCAAAAAAAATCTACCAGGGAACTCCTAAAGCTGATAAATACATTCAGTAATGTGGCAGGATACAAGATCAACTAAAAAAAATCAGTAGCCCTCCTATATATAAAGGATAAAGAAGCTGAGAAAGAAATCAGAGAAACTTAACCTTTTAAATAAGCCAAAACAACATAAAATATCTTAGGGTAACACTAACAAATGAATTGAAAAACCTATTCAACAAAAACTTTAAGTCTTTGAAGCAAGAAATGAAGAAGAATCCAGAAAATGGAAAGAGCTTCCATGCTCTTGGATAGGTAGGTTCAACATAATAAAGATGCAATCCTAGCAAAAACAATCTATAGATTCAATGCAATCCCCAAGAAAATTCAAACAAAATTCTAAACCAAACTTGAAAGAACAATAATCATATAATAATAATCAATAACTTCATATGGAAAAACAAAACCCCAGAATAGCCAAAACAATCCTGTACAATAAAAGAACTTTTGGATGCATCACAATCCCTGACTTCAAACTCTATTACATATCTACAGTAATGAAAACAGCTTGGTACTGGCATAAAAACTGACACGTTGATCAATGAAATCAAATCAAAGCTCTGGATATCAATCCACACACCTAAGAACACCTACCTGCTTTTTGACAAAGAAGGAAAATTATACAATGGAAAAAAGAAAACAAACAGTGCTGGCAAGTTATGCCAACAAGTAGACAAATGTAAACAGATCCATATCTATCCCCATGCCCAAAGTTCAAGTCCAAATGGATTAAAGACTTCACTATAAATCCAACCATACTGAACCTGATAG
Organism: Alexandromys fortis; assembly: GCF_014885135.2. Lineage (NCBI taxonomy): Eukaryota > Metazoa > Chordata > Mammalia > Rodentia > Cricetidae > Alexandromys > Alexandromys fortis. The sequence goes on from NW_026068209.1 coordinate 891,669, forward strand.
AAGAGAAAGTGGGAAGTTGGCTTCCATGCATGAGCACATGAGACCACTTCCTAAATATAAACCCAGTAGCACAGACACTGATTATGTGGGAGTCCCCTCTGTGTGCTGTCATTACCATAAATGAACAAAGGAACTGCTTTGGACCTATAGCAAGGCAGAACTTAGGTAAGCAGGGAAAGCTAGGCTAAATGCTGGGGGAACAAAGAACAGAGTCAGAGAGACACCATGAAGCTGCTAGAGTCAAACATGCTGAAACTTCGCTGGTAAGCCACTGCCACATGGAGATACACAGATTAATGGAGATGGGTTAAATTATATATAAGAGTTAGCCAATAACAAGCTAGAGCTAATGGGCCAAGCAGTGATTTAAATAATATGGTTTCTGTATTATTATTTTGGGTTGAGTGGCCCAGAACAATAAATAACTGGGACCTCCTGAAACTAAGAAGCTACTATAAAGCAAAAGACACAGTCAATAAGACAAAATGGCAGACTACTGAATGGGAAAAGATCTTAACCAACCCTACATCAGACAAAGCACTGATCTCCAAAACATATAAAGAACATAGGAAATTATAGATCAAAGTTCCAAATAAACCAATTTAAAATGGGGTATAGAACAAACATAGAATTCTCAACAGAAGACTCTTAAATGGCCAAAGATACTTAAGAAAATGTTTAACACCCTTGTTCATCAGGAAATTTTATAAATCAAAACAACTCTGATATACCATCTTACACCAGTCAGAATGGCTGAGATCAAAAACACCAATGATAGCTTATGCTGGAGAGTGTATAATATAAGGAGAACACTGCTCCGTATGGGAATGCAAACTTGTACAAGCACTTTGGAAATCAGTATGTTGGTTTCTCAAAAAGTTGAGAATCAACCTATTTCAGGATCCAGCAATACTACTGTTGGGGATATACCTGAATGATGGTTAATCCTACTACAAAGACATTTGTTCAACTATGTTCATAGCAACATTATTTGTAATAGCCATAACCTGGAAACAACCTAGATGCCCCTCAACCAAAGAATGGCTAAAGAAAATGTGGCACATTTACACATTAGAGTATTACTCACCAGAAAAAAAAAATGACATTGTGAATTTTGCATGCAAATGGATAGAACTCAAAAACACCATCCTGAGTGAGATAACCCAAACCCAAAAAGATTAGTGTGGTATATATTAACTCATAAGTGGATACTCTCTGTAAACAAAGGTTATTTAAACTGTAGTTCATGATCCAAGAGAAGTTAAGTAACAAGGAGAAATATATATATATATATCCACATGGAAAGTCTAAATAGACAATATTACCTGACAAAATTGGGAATATAGAGGTGGAGGGGAGAAGGAAAGGGACTAGGAGAACTTGAGGAAAGGGGATAATTAAGATGGAGGAAGGACATAGATGAAAGCAAGGCACGAGATATCTTGATTGAGGAAGCCATTATGGGGTTAACAAAAAATCTGGCTCTAGAGAAATTTCCAGGAATCCACAAGAATGACCCCAGCTAAGACTCTAAGCAATAGAAGAAAGGGTGCCATGATGTGGGAGTCTGCTCTCTGTGTTGTGATTACTATTAATGAATACAGAAACTGCTTAGAAACTATAGCAGGGCAAAACTTAAGTATGAGTAGAAGATGGACCTGAATGCTAGGAGAAAGAAGGGCGAAGTCAGGGAGATGCCATGGAGCCACTTCAGATAGACACTATGAACTTTATATGGTAAGCCACATCCTCGTGGCTATACACAGATGTTGCAAGGAGAAGGACCTGTTTGCTCCTCCCAGCTGACCAGATAGCTTAGCCCTGAAATAACCACATAGAAACTGTATTCATTAAATCACTGCTTGGCCCACTAGCTCTAGCCTCTTATTGACTAACTCTCACATCTTGATTTAACCCATTTCTATTAATCTGTATATCATCACATGACAGTGTCTTACCAGCAAAGTTTTAACATGTCTATGTCCGGTGGTGGCTCCATCAAGTCTCTCTCCTACTCCACCTTTCTTCTTCCCAGCATTCAGTTCTGGCTTCCCCACCTACTTAAGTTCTGCTCTATCAACTAGGCCAAGGCAGTTTCTTTACTAACCAATGAAAGCTACACAAAGACCTCCTACACCACACAGATTAATGGAGGTGAGTTAAATTAAGATGTAAGAGTTAGCCAATAAGAAGCTAGAGCTAATGGGCCAAGCAGTGATTTAATGAATATAATTTCTGTATGTTTATTTTGGGGACAAGCTAGATGGGCAGATGGGAACCAACAAACAGCCTCTGACTATAGTGCTTGAACTGGCCTTGTCCTATAGTCAGATTGGTGAATATCTTAAATGTCACCATAGAACCTTTATCCAGCAACTGATGGAAAGAGACACAGAAACCTGCATTGGAGCACTGTACTGTGCTCCTAAACTGCAGTTGAAAAGTTGGAGGGATGAGAATATGGGCAAAGTGGTCAAGATCATGATGGATTCACCCACTGAAGCAATCTACCTGAGCTAATGGAAGCTCATCAACACCAGCTGGACTGGGAAGAAACAACCATAGGACCAGACTAGTCCCTCCTAATGTTGTTGACAGTTATATGGCTGGATCAGACTCAGGGGCCACTGGCAGAGGTACCAGGATTTATTCCTGCTGCTTGTAATGGCTTTTTGGGAACCTATTCTCTTGGAGGGATACCTTGCTCAACCTAGATATAGTAGGGAGGACCTTTGACTTTCCCCAAAACAATGTGCCTTATCTCTCTGAAGAGTGAATAGGGGTCAGGGGGTGGGGGTATGTGGAGGGAATTGGAGGAGGGGAGTGGGAACTTAGATTGGTATGTATAATGACAAAAGAGTTTGATTTCTTTTTTTAAAAAAAATAATAAGTACATTCTCTGGTCAACTTTTAGAACACTCTTGATAAATTCTTTGTGACCATTTTGAGAAAAAAGAGTAACTTCTTAATGCTTTTAATAGCTGGACATTCCATTGTGAAACTTTTACTGATGAAAGCTTTTGCAATAATATGTACTGGACTAAACTTCCTTTACCCACTTGCTATAAAATATAAACTCAAAAAAATAAATAAATATTGTAACTAATTCTTGCTTGATACCTGTTTTGTTAAATGTAATTCTACTATGTTAAAGTTAAAATCTTCCTTTTTATTTATAGAGCAAAGGGGAGATGATATGGGAATCTTCTCTGTATGCTATGAATATGTTTTATTACTTTTACTGTTTTGGTAAAAGGCTTAGTCGAGTAAAACCAGGTGGAGAAAACAAACAGATATATATATAGAGAGAGAGAGTAGGCAGAGTCAAGGAGATGTCATGTATATGCTGAAGGAGAAAGATGCCCACCCTGGAATCTTACCAATAAACCATGAGCCTCGTGGTAAAATACAAAATAACAGGAATGAGTCAATTAAAGATGTAAGAGTTACTTAATGAAAACCTGAACTATTGGCCAAGCAGTGTTGTAATTAATATGTTTCTATGTAATTATTTTGGGTCTGAGTGGCCAGGAAATGAAAGAGAAGTCTCTGCCTACATGGTGAAAACCAAATTAGTTACAGTCTAGTAGGCCAGCTAGCAAAACATCTCAGCATACACTGGAAGAATATATATCACATTGGAATGTTGGGTGCAGTTGAAAAGTAGAGATTTATTTTGTCTACTTGATGATTATTTAAACAAGAGATTTCAGGAAGAAGGAATGCATGAGTTATACCACCTAGAACAGATAGTCTACAATCTTTAATCTCTGGTATTTCAGAAGTTAGGTTTTAAACAGACTGAGTATATACATAAAACTATGTCTCACAGAGTTTGTCATCTTTAGTTCCTGCCACATCCTCATAATTGTGTGCTTGTCTCTATCCTCCAAGATCATGCCCTGATAACAATTCCCACCAAATTGTCCATTCATCAGATTGATTTTTATAAAATGTTCAATGATTATTTTGTTTATTACTTTTTTGTAAATTTTTAAAATCTATATTCCAAAATAACTTCACAAAAACTCTGAGGTAATTACTTAAGATTATTTCTCAGGACTATTCACTCTTACCTGTGGTACTGTGTTACCACATAACAAAAGCTGATATTCATTCTGGCTAACTCTAGTCTGGCATTTTACATGGGTCATCTAATTCATTCTTTAATAAACACCATTGAAAAGGAGAACATCCTTGCTAATTGGAAAGTAGGAGAAACAAGTCAGAAGAAGAAAAAGTGACATACCCCAGAATAAGGAAGAGAAAATTGGTACATTAGGGCTGGATACTGAAACCATGATGCTTGGGAGAAATATTGAAAACAGGGAAAGTATAATGATTACAAGGCAGTTGATAGCTGAACAAGCCATTCTCAAATTTCATTGGCTTAATATAATTTTATAAATTTATTGTTTCTCCTCTCATTGTTTACTGATGCTCTTCCATCTCAAAGACTAAGTCTCACGTTATCTACAAGAGCCATTTTTATATGTTTATAGATTATACTTTCTTATTAACTTTTTAATTATGTTTGTGTGATGTGTGTGTGTGTGTGTGCGCGCGCATGCATACCCAGGGTACGCAAGTGATCAGAGAACTTTTTCGAGAGTTAATATTCTCATCTTCTACCATCTTTGAGGCAAGGTCTCTCTTGTTGTTTCTGCTACTGCACTGCATACTATATGCTAGCTTGCAAGAAGCTTCTCAATGATTCTCTTGTCTCTTCCTCCCATCTCACTATAGTATGATTGACATTACAGATGCATGTCACTGTGTTGGGTATTTATTTGACTTTTAGGGATCACTCTCAAGTGGTCAGGGTTATGAGGCAAGTATTTTTGTCTACTGAGTCATTTCCCCAATCTCTTTATCATATTTTTCCCAGACAATATTGCAAATTCCTCTAACAAATTCCTTACTCACTTTATTTAACCTTCTGTTTGTACTCATTTGGATACATTTTTAAACCAACATAATCCAAAAGTTCTTCTCTGAAACTAGTACTTCAGTGGCAAGAAACACACTGAAATGGAAGCTATTCCACATTTTTTCTGAGCCATCAAAAATACATAAAATCTAAATGGCTCACAAATACTTTCTCTGGTGTTTTTATTATTTTGTTTATACTACTGTACAAAGGTATGAGTGCCTGGGCTTATAAAACCTAATGAACCATTTGAAACAATGCTTCAAATATTGCTTCAAAATATTTGAAGCAATTCAAATTATTCAAAAATGCTTCTCTATTTTAATCAGACAGACCCTAAGAGTCCATTTATAGATAGATACAGAGTCGTGTGTGCAAATGGTCTCTTTTCTTTCTATGAGACCTCAACTCATTTTTAAATGCTGTGTTTTGTGTAGTGACTGGTAAATTAATTTAACAAGTGGTTGGAGTCCTTGACAAATTACCATGAAAAAAAGTACAAATGACTTAGATGCTATTTTCCGAAATTGCATTGTTAAAATCTTGCCTCTTCTCTTGTTTCTCCAACATCAATGAATAGTATCTTTTGATTTTTATCTGGTTGTCAGGCCAGAAAACAAAGTAGCATTTAATTCATCAGTCTTTCTCATCTCTCATATTTAATTAATCATCAAGTTAACACAGCTTCCAATTTGATTTGACTTCCTTTTAAAAACCTCACAAAACTAAACAATGTTCTTATTCTCACTATTTATTACTCTCACCCAGTATTGAATCACTCCTTCAAAGATTCAAGAAAGATCTTAATTGGGTTCCTTGAATTTTGCTTTTTATAGCCTATTCTCCCTTCAGCAGCCATACACAAATCTGGCCCATTTATATTAAAAGACCCATTTTCATACTAGATCTGTTACAAATGCTTCAGCCTCCCACCCCCAAAGCCAATTGCACATCCAGGTAAAGAAGCATGCAATTCTCTTTCCTGCTGTATGTAGTTCCTTTACTTGTAGTTTTTGCACCTCTTTCCTACAAAGCTCTCCTTAAGTCTTACAGAACTGCCCGAAGTCCACAGGAATGAAAGGCCGGAAATGCTAGGTGTCTAAAGGAACCCTTGATAAGAAAGTAAAAAAGACAAAAATCTTGGTACAGGAGGTCTTAATGAACTGATGACTCATGATAGCCAGTGTATTAGGAAGTACAGCATCTTACATACTGTTTAGTAGGGAAAGATGGGACATTGGCAAAGGCTAACAAGCAATTTTACACCACTAGCATATAGGCTATCTCAAGAATGTGACAGACTGAGCACACAGTCACTCAGAGACTGCTAACTACAGCTCTTCAAGCGGAAAAGTTACATTCCCAGGAACTGAGAGCCTGACTTCTTTGAGGCCCTGGTTCCAGATCCAAACTTTGACTTCCTTAAGTCTGTCTCTGAGCAAGAACACAGAATTGATGTTTCTTTTTGCCTTTTCTTCAGGACCTCTCAGAAAACCTTGGATAAGCCTGTCTCCCAACACAGAATATCTTTCACTTTCCCAAATGCTCAGGCTTTTTCTTTTCTACCTAGCTTATTATGCCTTAACTTACTCTTTTTCAAAAATTTTCTTCTAACTCCTATTTATTCTTTAGCTCTCAGTTTAGCTCTCCATCTCTAACTTCAAGGCTCAGGCATTTCTCCCCTGTATGCTAACATTCCTCTTCTCTTTAGTTCAGCAAACATCAGAACCCTTAAACTTAGAATTACTTCCTGACATGATGTCACTTCAACAAAAATATTTGGGAGATGACCTTAATTATTTAACAACATAAACAAACTCTCTGTGGAAAGAAAAAAAACACAGCCAACAAGGAGACCTTGCCTGTCCTTAGGATCGATGCATTGCGTAAATGGAAGAGTTCTTCAACATAAAGAATGGCCGTAGGTAAAGTTAGAAACAAAGCAAAAATAGAAGAAAACTGTCGAATTCAGTGGCAGATGACTGAGCTAAAAGCAAACAGTTTGGGCTCAAATTCTCTAGCAAAGTTGTTTCAGTTTTCAGCCATTGTAGCTATGAAGGTAGATTCAAAGCACTGTAATTCTTTTTGAAATTTTCTACTTCCCATAATCAGGAGGATAGCTATATGTTTTTCTTTGGGATCACCTTCTTATTTAGCTTCTCTAGGAGATCAAATTATAGACTCACTGACCTTTATTTATCTCTAGAAACCAATTATGAGTGAGTACATCCCAAGTTCATCTTTTTGGGTCTGGGTTACCTCACTCAGGATAGTGTGTTCTATTTCCATCCATTTGCATGCAAAATTCGAGAAGTCATTGTTTTTTACCGCTGAGTAGTATTCTAATGTGTATATATTCCACACTTTCTTCATCCATTCTTCCATTGAAGGACATCTAGGTTGTTTCCAGGTTCTGGCTATTACAAATAATGCTGCTATGAACATAGTTGAACAAATGCCCCTGTCATATGATCGGGCCTCTCTTGGGTATATTCCCAAGAGTGGCATTGCTGGGTCCAGGGGTAGGTTGATCCCGAATTTCCTGAGAAACCGCCACACTGCTTTCCAAAGTGGTTGCACAAGTTTGCATTCCCACCAGCAATGGATGAGGGTACCCCTTTCTCCACAACCTCTCCAGCAAAGGCTATCATTGGTGTTTTTGATTTTAGCCATTCTGACAGATGTAAGATGATATCTCAAAGTTGTTTTGATTTGCATTTCCCTGATCGCTAAGGAGGTTGAGCATATCCTTAAGTGTCTTTTAGCCATTTGAATTTCATCTGTTGAGAATTCTCTGTTCAGGTCAGTGCCCCATTTTTTAATTGGGTTAATTAGCATTTTAACGTCTAGTTTCTTGAGTTTCTTTGTTTGTTTGTTTGGTTGGTTGTTTTTTTTTTTTCATTTTTTCATTCAAAAATTTATACTTCCTCCCCTCCTCCCTCTCCTTCCCTCCTTAAGAGAGGCAGGGAACCCTGCCCTGTGGGAAGTCCAAGCCCCCCCCCACATCCAGGACTAGGAAGCTTTGCATCCAAATAGACTAGGATCCCCAAAAGCCAGTACATGCAGTAGAAACAAGTCCCAGTGCCTTTTTTTTTTTATCAATGGCTTCTCAGTCAGCCCCCATTGTCAGTTACATTCAGAGAGTTCAGTTTGATTGCATGCTCATTCAATCCCAGTCTTTAATTATGTATTTGGTCCCCATTCAGTTTCAAAAACAAAAGAAAAGGAAAAAACCACTAAAATTCTAAATTCCAGTTAATGACCCAATAGAAATACATACAAAATCACTTTGTCTCTCAGCCTGGGAGAGTCAGAAACTCCTGCTTTAGATGAAGCATCTTGTATCCAATACTCAAGGTCATTCATAGCCCAAGCCTATCCTGTTTTCAAGGTTGGCTTTTTCAATGAACCACACTCTTTGAGGATGCCCAGACCTTCTGGATAGTGGCTTCTGCAGAGAGAAATGCGTTTTTGTGGGATGAATTCATCTGTTGATTCCCCAACATCTGTAGGATAATTGTTACCGGAAAAACAAACCAATATTCAGATTTTAAAATGTCAGGTTCAGCTACCAGCTCATAAGTCACTTTGACTGGGTTAATTAAATTCTCTAAACTTCAAATTTTCTCATTTAAAAAACATATAGTCATATATGACCAGTAAATTTTAGAGATGGAAGAGTATATTAAGATAATTTTATCCAAGACTATACTTTCAGGGATCATTTCTGTAGTTCATTGTTAGAGAAGTTTCTCTGACTGCATAGAGCACCAGAAACCATGAGGATGTGATGTAGTGTTCCCTTCAAAAAAAAAAAAAAAAAGAAAACTATATTCAACACTAGCTAGATTATGTTCTATGAAACACTTAAAGTTTCTCTATAGGTACTTCCCCAAAACAGATTCATAAGCTAACATATTTTTTTAGGAATAAGTTTAATAACATTTAATAATCTTTTTTACTACAGGATTTTTTGGAGCCTTTCATATGTGGAGGTGTGTATGTATTCTTAGAAGTCAGAATGATTAATGTCTTTATATGGAGACATATAGTCACAGTTAGAACTTCTGTCAAGTTTTATTCCATGTTTATTCAGTCCCAGTCCAGTTGGCCTTGGTGAGCTCCCAATAGATCAGCCCCACTGTCACAGTGGGTGGGTGCACCCCTCGCGGTCCTGACTTCCTTGCTCATGTTCTCCCTCCTTCTGCTCCTCATTTGGACCTTGGGAGCTCAGTCTGGTGCTTCAATGTGGGTCTCAAAATTAGGTCATTTGATCTGAGGGCTGATGAGAAGCCAAGGACAATGGCACTGGGTTTTGATCCTACTGCATGAACTGGCTTTTTGGGAGCCTAGCCCGTTTGGATGCTCACCTTCCTGGACCTGGATGGAGGGGGGGAGGACTTGGACTTCCCACAGGACAGGGAATCTAGACTGCTCTTCAGACTCGAAAAGGGAGGGGGAATGGAGTGGGGAGAGGGGGAGTGGAGTGGAAAGAGGGGGAGTGGAGTGGGAAGAGGGGGAGGGAAATGGGAGGTGGGGAGGAGGTGGAACTTTTTTCAATCAAAAAAATAGTACAGACAACAGAATCAACAGCTATTCCATTTAAACATATGTCTAACCACTATACATTTAATGGCAAAGCATTAAATGCAAACTTGTTGCAGTTTTAGGACAAAATAGAAAATCTCTTCTTCATGTCTTCTATTCAGAATTCTGCTGGAGGTTCTGAGTGATTAAACCGGAAAGAAAGTAATATAATTTAAAAGAAAAATAAAAACAGTTTTTAACACTTATATGATGGTAATAAATAAAATAATCTACCGAAAAAAAAATAACTTCTGTCAAAAAGTGTTCTGTGGGACTAGGGTTGGGTCAAATACATCAGAGCTGTGCAAATAGATTTTTTTGGGGTAAGGACACTGAGGACCAGAACAAAGGATTTACTCAGTCTCATTGAGTCACTGCAACACTAAGTCAGAACAAGACTTCTAATGTGTCTGGTTCTACTGTCAGTACATTTTTTATTCATTTATGAAGAACTCTCCCTTTTGAGGCCATTGACTCTTAGGAAGTCACTTGAGATGTGAGAGTGAAGTCTCATGTTTAACGTGTCCATGCTGAATTTTTGAAACAAAGGAGTTCCTAATAAACATTTTCTAAAACCCGAACATTGACAAAACCTGGAATATAGTCAGCACTTAGTGCCTGGTCATCATGGGCATCTCCCTAATTAGTTGGTATGCACAAACATGGCTGAGGGTTTACTCTTACCTACAGAAACTGCATAAGCATTAATAGACATATTCCAGAAGACAGACCTGCTTTTAGTGTCCAGTTCACTTAACTTGGGTTCCAGATATTTGTCATTTGCTAGTCAACGCTTATACTTGACTTCCTCTACCCCTGCCAAAATGAAACAAAACCCGATAATTCCAAACAATTGGAAAACAGTCTACACTATACTAAATCCTTCCTGTGATCTGCTAGTTAATATGGAGTAAGAGTGAGATGTAGCCCTGGTAGACCAAGAATCTTACTCTAAACCAACACATCTAAAAACCTGGGGAAAAAGGAAGGTCCACAATTTAAAAAGCAACAATTGAAATCTAATCATATGTTCTTTCAATTTACTGACTACCCCTGTGGTGCTACCCAATTTTATTAGAATTTAATTCTGTATTCTATTTTTAAATTATATTTACATTAATTTGCAGCACTAGCACAAAACTCTATCAAAAAGGTAAGAACTTTTATCACTTTATTATCTTTTCTGGTTACTGTCTCTGGGTTTCAACATTCTAATAGGGATTCTTTTGTTTTATTTCATATCTAGGACAAAAACTGTGAAGCCTCTTCAAGGCTAGATCCTGCTAGGTTGTTAAACACAGTAGGGACCCTGAGTGAAAGTATGTGCTGTAATTGGCTGTGAGGGCCAGAAAGTTGAACATTCTCATTCTTCTTTAGTCTCCTTATCTTGGGTATCTTGAAAGTATATAATCATTCTGTAGTTGTACTCTGACTTCAAAAGTGTAATAAGAGCTCAACTAGAAATGCTAGGTCATCCCTGTCTCCAAACTTGCCAGCAAAAAAAAAAAAAAAAAAAACAAAACAAAACTGCAGCTCTCTTCATCTCTAACCTGGAAATACCTCCGTCTCTCAGAACCATCTGACCATCTAGAGATGGGTCATGGTCAATGTGAAGTAGAAAAAAACTGATTCATTATGTCTTCTTCATTTTATATGCAAGAAAACCAAAGCGGGGGTGGAGAAGGCTGAGTCTCAAGATCACAGACTAAGAACATTGCTGAATCAGGATTTTTCCCCACTAAGTAAATTGGGTAATAGTTCTTACTAGTTCTGCCTACTGACCAGTGCTTATAGATATCTGAAGATCACGGAACTCTTTCTGGTATTCTTTCAGTTTCTTTTTTTAATTTATATATTTCTTTATTAATTAATTAAAGATTTCTGTCTCTTTCCCACCGCCGCCTCCCCTTTTCCTCCCCCTCCCCCAACTAAGTCCCCCTCCCTCATCAGCCCAAAGAGCAATCAGGGTTCCCCTGTGGGAAGTCCAAGGACCACCCACCTCCATCCAGGTCTAGTAAGGTGAGCATCCAAACTTGCCTAGGCTCCCACAAAACCAATAGGCGCAGTAGGATCAAAAACCCATTGCCAAGTGGATTAAAGACCTCAATATCAGTCCGAACACACTGAACCTGATAGAAGAGAAAGTGGGAAGTACTCTACAACACGTGGGCACAGGAGACCACTTCCTACATATAACCCCAGCAGCACAGACAGTAAGGGCCTTATTGAATAAATGGGACCTCCTGAGACTGAGAAGCTTCTGTAAAGCAAAGGACACTGTTGCTAAGACAGAAAGGCAACCCACTGACTGGGAGAAAATCTTCACCAACCCCGCAACTGACAAAGATCTGATCTCCAAAATATATAAAGAACTCAAGAAACTAGACCGTAAAAGGCTAATCAACCCAATTATAAAATGGGGCACTGAGCTGAACAGAGATCTCTCATCAGTTTCTTTTTTAAATTTCCAATTAATACCAACAATGGATTACATATGGACTCTGTGTGAGTTTCAAAACAGCTACATTACTTATATGTTCACTATTTTTGAAAGTTCCTAGTTCTGTGAATAAATTAGCCAATTCTTTACATCAGTCTCCTAACCCCAGCTATCCCTGAGAAGTTCACCATATAAAGTCAGTCTTGTCCTTCATCCTGAACAGCTATGTACTAAATGGTTACACTTTAAAGCAGTGTCTTCCATATAATTCTTAAGCCTATGGAAACATTCTTCATCAGATGATATAATTATCTATTTACTCCATTAAGATGTCCTGTACATTCACTATATGAAAAATGGTATACAATGCACAATGGACACCAAAATGAATGACACAGGTGCTGGACTGGAGTAGCTGATGCCCTAATGAGAAAACACAGCCTTTCAACATGTAATGAAATAAACGGCACTAGATGCATGACAGAAAGAAAAGGACAGCCCAAGTCTACCAAAGAAACCAGAAAAATACTTTCTAGGGAAGGCAATATAACACATGAAGAATAAGGCAGAGAAAGACCTCATGAGAAAACACAGCTGGTCATCTGCCTTCAAGATAATTGGAAAATCTGATCCTGTTTTGCAAATGAAAAGCTTAGAACTTGAGAACTCAATGATGCTTGGACAAGGGCGCCTTGTTAGCGATGAACTTTTTTCTGAAGCTCCCAGGTGCTTATACTTCTCAATCAAAAATCAGCATCCTCCAAATGTGCCAAGAAGTTAAAAAAAAATCTTCCAAAATCCTCCAGGTCCTAAGATTTATGGAGATCATAAGTAAACCTTGCTCAGTAAAAGAACCTACCTCCCAACTCAGTCGCATTCCCATCAGCAAGCAGAAATTGTTGCAATCTAATGCATTTATATGTTTTGGTTTTCTTAATTTATTTGAGGCACCTCATTTTCCTGGAACAAGTGCTGTTATTTATGACACAGTGGCAAACACTTTACATTTATAGAGGTTATGAATTTTAGTAATGGTTTTGGTGGCAATTTAATCTGTCCTAACTACGAGGCATTTTACAATGACAATTAAATTATTATTAAAAAATAAACCTCAAATGACATCCTTATCACTTATCAGCACATCAAAAGTTTCACTGAGCTGCATTCTGGGTGGATCATAAATATCCCGATGTAATCTTAGTGAGCTCATGCAATAAACTTGAGTGAACTTAATTAACTTCTACATTATATTTAAAAGAAAACCCCGCACACATTTTGATGTCGGGGAATGAAACATTATTTGAAAAGTGGGTTTATTACATTCCATGGTGCACACTGATATTTAATATTTAAAGACTCTTAAATTTGATGTACTATACTGATAGCTAAAGGGTTTAGTAGTGCAGTGTGGGAGGGGAGAAAGGTGAAATTCTCTCTCCATCTCTTTGAGGTTTTGATTTTACTGGTCATGCCCCCCCCCCATCCTCTGATCTATTAAAATCTATGCTCGGAGAAGTGTCAAGGATGTTAATGTATACTTTATCAAATTAATTTTAATGTAGGCTTGCTGAATGGCTAATTCCCAAGCTGTGTTCTAAATTTTACAAAACAACTCGACTCCAAATTAGGCAGGGTACTGCATCTATATCAGCAGATAGCATGTCAGCAAAGTATCATTTGATACAAATTAAAAACGAGGGCCCTTTTTTATCTTCATAGAGAATCTAATAAAGAGAAGAAGAAAGTCAGGCTTAATCCACCTCATGGTCTAAATTTATGGGGCACTGGCTAAAATACAATTACTTTTTTCAGATCTACATTTTGGTAATCAGCTTAGACAGTAATGTGAGTTTCTTTTTTTTAAATATTTATTTATTTATTAATTATGTATACAATATTCTGTCTGTGTGTATATCTGCAGGCCAGAAGAGGGCACCAGACCTCATTACAGATGGTTGTGAGCCACCATGTGGTTGCTGGGAATTGAACTCAGGACCTTTGGAAGAGCAGGCAATGCTCTTAACCACTGAGCCATCTCTCCAGCCCCCAGTAATGTGAGTTTCTATTTCAAAACTAAGACTTAACATCTGATTTAAATATTGTTTATCTTTCAGTCCCAAAGGCTGTACACTTAAATGTCAATGGCCTATAATGATAGCAAATTAACTCTTGACACATGAAGGTAAAGGCAGGTAAAGACAGAAGCACTTAAAAATAATAATGGAAAATACTCATCTAGAAGTAAATGGTAGCATTTGCCTTCACTACATCTATTTAGTCAATTTACCAAACCCCATCACACACACACACACACACACACACACACACACACACACACACACCACGCAGCAGAGAAATGGACCAGTAGACAGTGGGATACACTTGAGCAAATATGTCCATATTTGAGAAAAGCATTCTCATTTTTCTGGGAAGTTTCCTCAATAACTCTGAAAATGTCTTTTATCCAGCTTCCTGACTAAAATTATTTCTGTATGTATCTGCTTACATTTTAGCATATTTTGTGCACATAAGGTAATGTATATATCTTTATAATGGTAATATTATATCAGTGCCTAAGTTGTAAGGTTTTGTTTCAAGCACTATTTTTTTTTTTGCTTTCAAATATCTGCTTTCTGCCATAATTCAACATATTGGAATCATGCTTTCCTACTTTGTTAAACAAGGGCATTAAACTTGATGATGTATAGAATTCTTAGTATAACTTTTAATAGCAGGAGGAAAATTCCTAGAGGTTTCTAAATCCCACCCTTATTTTCGTGCAAAAAATAATATAAAAACTATCATATATCAGTTACTGTTGGCCTAATTCCAATAATGAGGAAACTATTCAAAACTAGTATTCTTATCAACATTGTACACTAGTATTCTCATCCATAGTATTGAGTACTATTATAAAAGAGGTGATAGTCGGGCTTTATCCTTCTCCTAGCATGTTTTGGGGGGGTGTTGCTATTGATTTTGTTTGTTTGTTTTCTAAAATAGGGTTTATCTGTATAATAGTCCTGGCTGTCCTGAAACTTGCTCTGTAGACCAAGCTAGCCTCAAAATGACAGAGATTCGCCTGCTTCTGCCTCCTGTGGGCTGGATTAAGGGCATGTGCCACCCCTCCCAGCAATTCTTAGCAATTTTTAATTGTCTGTAGTTCTTTATCTAGGTGTGGAACCTTATAAGATTCAATAGTGATTGGTCAGTCCTAGAAATATATGTGCAGGCAACACTGAACACACTTAGCAGGTTGTATTTACATATTTACATTACAGTACATTTCCCAAAAGGCAGTCATGGCTCTGTTTGCCCGGTAAGGGATGGTTCTAAGCAGAGAATGGAGAGAATTCTGGCAGATTTGAGTTCCTATGAAACTCAAAAGCCAAGCTTATGGTTCTCTCTCTTTCCCCTGCACGTGTTTCCATTTCCAGATCTGAAACACACTTTTCAGGACCACGATATGTTCTTGTAGTTTTAAGAACCAGATACATTTCCTTAATTATACCAATTCTTAGAAATTCTATTCTGAGACCCATAACTGCCCAATTCTGCATGAAGAATCACATTTACATTTAAATGCAACCAGACTCTGAAAAGGAAAAAGACTAGATAAAGGAAATCTAAAGTTTCTACCAGAAAGTGCTTAGGATGGAAATTCGACTTCTAGCTAATTTTCCTCTAACCAGGAATCCATGACAAACACCTAGAAAGCATTAATCCCATTATGAATACAGTTATCCTTCTGAACACCTGAACATGTTCGAGAGGTACCAAGACTTGAAATGTAGATGAGAGAGAGAGAGAGAACAAAACAAAGAAAGGAGCCTAATGTTCACTGCTGTTTTGCCCCTACAGGCATCTGATGATTTAAAGGGTGTCTGTGTGCTGAAAGTCAGCTCATAAAGTGGTGGCTTTGAGAACAAGAGCTAAGTAGAAGAATCTTATAGGAATGAGGTAATTAAAGTTGGAGGTCAAATCCAGCAAAAAGGAGGGCATATCTCTTGGGGTTGTTGAAAGGCTTTATTCTAAAAAAAGAATTAGCAAAAATATAAAAAGTGTTCAAAAGTACTAACAAGAACTTTCAAATTAGTTCGGTAACATTAGATTTTTAATACTCACTCCTTATCCATTAAAGGAAAATATGTTTGGTCTAAAGGGTTAGCATATACATTAAAGGGATAGTCAGAACAAAGAAATGAACACCAGAATATGTAATAAACCAGAAATTCTATAATTTAAGTATGTTATAATTAAAATTAGAATCAATTAAATGTGTTGATATTAGACAGAACACAAGGAAAAAATTAAAAATTGGGAAGGTGGATAGGAAGAAAAAAGATAACCTAAACCACAAAGAGATAAAACACTACAAGACATGAAAAAAAAATAGGACTCATTTCAAAAGAGACTTTGTCTATATATACATCTGGAAAGAAAGAAAAGAATAGAAAGAAAAAATAGCCAAAATTAGTATTTGAAGAAGTAATTCTGAAGAGCATTCTGATGAACGATACCGAGTCAGAAATCACTTTTTGAGAATCACTGCAAAGCCCATCAGCATAGACACAAGCAAACCACTCTTCCATAAGAAACACAAGGAAAAACAGAAAAACTGGAGAGGAAAATAAGTTTTATCTTCAAAGGCAAGACGGTAGACATTATAGATCACATTTACCAGACACCACTAAGGCTAGAAGAAAATTAGGTGATAGCTTCAAAGTCGGAGAGGAAATAACTGTCAACAAATTGTGTATCTGCTAGAAAATGAAAGCAAAATAAAGACACTTTCAGATAAACAAAACTTACAGAATTTGTGAACAATAGATCTTCATGAACCAATATTCTCTTCTCAGTGAATAATTTGCTTGTACAAAACATAAATTACTATAGATACTCATAAATATGATATGCCAATAAACAGATGAGACAGAAATAACGTCCTCATTACTCAAGACATTTTGTAATAAGAGAGTCCCGGTGCATTTAGATACTTGGAGTGAGAAAAACTCTCTAGAGACTTATAATGTCAAAACTGATAGACAGCTATGCTTGCATGTGTCACGAAGTTCTACTGAAGCCACCTTTATCATCGAGACCAAATCTAGTAGAGTCATAACTTCACACGTCTTTACAAAACAAAAATATCTAAATGTTGATCTTGCAATCCAATCAGTGTTTCAAAGACAGTTGCTTCTGAAGCTCAACAAAACTTCCACGTCTCACAAGAGAACAGGAGACCAAATTGAATAGAAGGTCTCAAAGTAAGATGTGAAAAGAAATCTACGTTAAACAAATAAAAATAGTATTTCAGTGCTTGATTAATTTGGGACAATATTATTTCTTGACTGCTTTTGATGTTCTTTCTGTAACTCTTTAATATTCCAATCAGAATCATAACTGTTGGAAATATAAGTGTGTGCATATGCTTATACATGCTTTCATGTTCTGTTTGGAGAGTGAAGAAGAGATAGATTTATTCTAGGAATTGTCTCATATGACCATGGAGGCCGAAAATTTCCACAATATGCTCTCTGAAGCCTGAAGAACTGGAAATGTAGTAAAATAGTTCAAGCCTAGAGACCTCAAAACAAGTGATGCCAGTGATCAGGAATTCAAATTCGAAAGCAACAGAAGATCTCTCTCGCGCGTGCGCGCTGTGTGTGTGTGTGTTGGAATATCCCTTTACGCTTTGTGAAGATATGTCACTGTGATTGGTTTACTAAAAAACTGACCAGCAGGAATTCCAGGCACAGGGGACACTGGGAAGAAGGTCAGAGAAGCCAGCTGCAGAATGAATTGGACACACAAAATGGGATAGAGGTAAAGGTCACATAGCAAACGGAGATTAATAAAAATATGGGTTAATTTAAGTTATAAGAGATGGTTAGAAACAAGTCTAAGGATCAGCGGAGTTTTCATAATTCATAAGTCTCCATGTCATGATTTGGGAACTGGCAGGTAGGACAGAAAAATCCTCCTACATATATATCAAAAATTTCCCTATTCAACTGTTCCTTCAAGCTGTGATTGCAACAGCTGAGTTGATAGCTATCTAACCAATAAAGTAATCTATTCTACCTAGTTTGCCAACTCAACTGCAGATCTCATCTGGAAAAAGAAAAAAAAAAACTTTAGAAACATAGCCACTAGAAATAGCTTGACAGGAATTTGGACATCTTTAACCCTGCCAAGTTGATATATAAAATTTAGCATCACAGCAGCCTTTCCAAATTTTATTCCACCAAGTCCACTTTTGTAGTATAGGAGACAATAGATTATGTAGAAACCTTGTGTCTAACAGTAAGAAAAATATCATGATGACCTGCATGTTCACTTGTCAGAGTTTCACCGGTGCATGCATATGAAGTCAGAGGCCCAGAGAGAAGTATCAGCAGAAAAGAAGTCTCTGAAGTCTCATAAAAGCCTATATTTCTACAGATTTATAAATCAAAGGCCTTTGGTGACATCAACTCCATAAAAAATGAGTCCTTTTCCTAGGGGCATTAAATATTACCCCCCCCATTGTAATGTAGGCTATTTTTCCTCATTGTGGTTTTGTTCTTTCATCTTACTCTTCCTAGTAACTAATATCTATTTGCCAAAATTCTATCCCAATGTTTCATATAAAACTGCCCTAATACCTCCCCTGAATAATGGACATCCAACTCACTCATTTTTTTTTCTCCCAATGTTCATTGAATGGGTTGCTTCCATAATCTATATACCATGTCTGCAATTAACAAAAGTTTATTACAATATTTTCTTATAATAATAACATTGGCCAAGCTGTTGCAGTTTGTGATTTCTCTGTACAGTATTAGTTGGGATGAACAACAGTCATAATAAGATTGGTACTGCTCTGATCTTTGTATTAAAACCTAGGAAACTTTGGGTCACAAAGCCTGAATAGCTTCAGTAGGACTCCATGGATAATATAGATCAGATATATGACTTAAAGGAGGATCTACAGGACGCCAGAGTTCCCACCTAAAATGAAAAGAAGTCTGGGTTTGATCATCCCCACTGAGCTTTTTATTAGTGGGCAGACAAGTCAGATCCACAGCAGCTCAAGCTCCTTGTCTGGAAATCTGGATAACCCTTTGCCTTGTTCCTCACTGGGATGTCGTGATCACAAATGAAATAATGAATCTGAAAGGGTTTTGCAAATGCTAAAGTACTATGCAAATGAAAGCTAATTAATTAATTAACTCATTAACATGTTCTCCTGCTGTGTTGCAGTTAGGGCCAAATTATAAATAATCCTCATCTTGCTGGGAATTTAACCAAGAAATTTAGGATGGTAGGAGGGATAAAGCAAGTTGTAGATCTGAAGGCAAAATTTCTGCAGTTTATGCTGGAACCTTTACTTTCACCAGCCATAGACAAAAATGTTAAAAGGATGAAAGGTTTCACAGAAATGAGAACTCTATAATATGCTCCTTAACAATGATGGTACAGCATGTCATTACTGTGCCCTAAATTCTTTTAGCTGGTGGAGTGAGAGAGACCTTATCATTACTTATTTTCATTACTTATTTATGTATAGTAAATAATTTTACTATGTGTCAGCACTGCTCTAAGTGCTTTACAAATATTAGCTTGTTTAATCCTCATAAAGACTCCATGAGTAGTTACTGCCCCTACCCCATTATACAGATGGAGAGGCAAAACTGTATAGAGGCTAAGTTAATGCCCCAAAGTCATGTGGCCAAACTCGGGGATCTGGGATTCATATCAAGATTATCTTGTGAGTGTGTGGTGTGTGAATGTGCTGGAAAGTGAATTTTTCCCTCTGCAAAACCAGTAAGAGAGCTTAACTGTTCAGCCATCTCTCTGCCCACCTTCCCCACTTTCGTGATACAAGGGTTTGTTACAGCTCTGGTTGTTACCAAGCAGGTAGTCAGCCTGGCTAGGAAAACCAGACCTCCTTTCTTCCTCCAAACCACTGAAATTGCAGGGTTTTTTTTTTCTTTGTATTTTTTTTATTTATTTTACATTCTGACCACAGTTTCCCCTCACTCTTCTTCTGTTCCCCCCCATCTGCTGTCATGCTCCCCCACCCCTGCCCCTTACACTCCTCTTCCTATTTCTGTTCAGAAAGGGGCAGTCTTCCCATAGCCATCAACAAAGCAGATGCTGGAAGGACAATAGCAAGCCTGCATAGGACCGACCTAGCCCCTCTACATAATGTTTAACAGTTGTGTAGCTTGGTCTATTTGTGGGATTCCTAGCAATGGGATCAGGGCCTGTTCCTAATGCTTAAGGTGGCTTTTGGGGACCTATTCCTCATACTGGGTTGCCTTACATAGCCTTAATACAAAGGACACAGCTTAGTCTTACATCAACGTTGGGATTCTGAGCAACCAATGTTTTTATGTAGATTCTGGGGATGGAACTTAGGTATTTAGATTTTCAGGGCAAGTTCTTTGTTGACTAAGTCATAGCCCATGCCTCTGTTGGGATTTTTGGTCTGTGCTCTGAGAACCCCATTACATGCTACCTTTCTTGGTATGGCCTCATGATCTGGCAATTCATCCATTAATAAAAAAAAAAAAAAAAACACCAGTTGAGTCTTCACCAGAGGAAGATGTTGTATATACAGTGGTTATCCTTATTGGTTGAACACCAGTCATGTGAAAGCCACTAGTTAAAAAGCAGTGTGTACAGTACACTGAGTCTTTAACGGTGTGTTTGGGATAGAGAACTATTGGTGGCATTCTGCCCTCATTATGGAGCAGGATTCCTGAGTTCAGGCAGTTGCAATGCCTAGGTAAACCCTTGTTGCATTCTCCAAAAGACCCTAAGGAGTAGAGACAAGAACCTGATGTCCATCCTTCTGACAGATGCCCCTTTATCAGCAAGTTCTAGACTCAGATATGAAAAAGAAAAATGTTGCTTATTAATTTGAGGATAGAAAAGCTCAGAAGGGTCCTCTGTTCTGTCAGAGCTAGTACTTGGAAAACCTGGAATCCAAATTGAGTTGTGATGCCGTGGTGTCCCATACTACATTTAGAACACAGTGAGTTAAAATAAGTACCAGTAAAAAAATTAAAAAATAAAAAGTTGAACTCTTACTATACTGCTAGAGAGTTTTGCACTTATCTGGTACTTTTATCTAATTTCTCTTAATTTAATTGTAAGAGAAGAAAAGAAATCACTTTCAATTCACCACATGAGGGGATGCTTATCAAAAATATCCTATAAAACACAACAAAAAGTGAAGATCTGAACCTAGATTTGGCTGATCCTGAAGTCATTGCTTAATTTGCCATACAAAACATGATTCTCTATGTCATGTATCTGTGCACATGAGTGCATATTTATAATTAATAGAACATAAATTAGCAAAAAAAATCATCCATTATCTCGCTAGTCTAGTAAATCAGCCAGTTATATTTTTCATGAGCCTTCTTAATCTCATGTTTAGGTAACTGTGGTCCTTATGTAATTACTGTTTCACTTAACTTCTATGCCAAATCCAGGACCAAAATTGGATAACTATGTAATACATTGGAATTCTTTCCCAATGTGCTTAAACATGCTCTTTACAGTCACAGAAAAAATGTGTGCCTGATGCAAATCCTTTATGCATAACATGGAAAAGAATTTCTTAAACAAATAACAGAGATCTTTTTCTGATAGGTTTCCAAGTATCAATCAAAGTGGTGGGTTTTCCACATTAGATTTTTTCAACTTGGACTGAGCCAAAGTAGAACTGACAAGAGAATTAAATGTTTCACATGAGCCCAGTTGTTCCTGCCCCCCCCCTGCAGAAAATGCCAGGAGAGGTAGGGTGCACATCAGTTCATGACTAGACCAGTCAAACATGTTGAAATAATAATAAAAAGGTTTAGAAATTTAACAGGGTCAAAGATGGACAATTACAGTACTTTTTAGCCCTTTAGTAAATCTTAATGATATATTCCCACTCTACTCTTAACGTGCATCAAGCATGAAAGAAAGGGAGGCAGATATGGAATTTCAAAGTAAAGGGCCTTTATCTTTGTAGCAGCATAGACTGACAGGTAAGGAAGAGATAAATATTGTACATATTTGAAGGGCTCAATGAAGGAGAGTTACATACCCCAAATATAAATTAGCAAATCTAAGAGATATTTAAAAACTGGAGTTGTAATATGTTATGTGTTAAAGAGAACTCAAATGAGATACCCAACTTCTGTTACTTCATAGACAGGCAGCTGAGACCCATTTGGCAGCAGAAACTGGCCATCAGTCTTAATGTCTGTATGCTTGTTTCCAGTAAGCTATTCTACTATTCTACTTCCACTCAGAAGAGAGCGTAGTAGATGTCTACCACTGATAATGCTAATGCCTGTCAACCTCTATGTACTTGAAGGTTAGATAAATTAGATAAAGTTGCATCAAAGATGTAAAAGTTCATTTCCAATTTAATCATGCTGGACACCCTGGAAGACCATTTCCAAAAAGTGGGTGCCTTTCTTTCCATGATGCAATTAGGTGATTTGGCCTCCCCCAATCAGGTGCACTATCCATCCCACTGGATCCTAAGCTGGTTAAAGGGAATTCTGATTCTTTGTAGATGGTTTTTATTATTGTTGTTTGGGGTTTTTGTTTATTTGTTTTGCTGTTTGTTTTTGTTTTGCCATCAACAAACAAGCTCTTTGTATTAAATGCTGGTTTCCCCACTTGATCCTGAGCAAATAATTTAAATTGCCAAGAACCTGGCTGAACATTACCTCCTTTGCAAGATTGCTGAAAGAATTCTGGAGGTAGAAGGTGTAAGTGATTTTATTACTAGTCCTAACAAAAAATATGTAAGTAAAGTTAACTCTTATCAGCCAATGCTGCAGGGGTCATGAGCATGTGAGAGGAGGCTCTTGTGTCTTCCTATCCTAAGGAACATCATAATCTGCTTGGACAGACAAGACAGAACTGAAGAATTACAGTCACCATAAAACATAAGACTGCACTTTGGAGGGAGCAAATGGTGATGGGGAGAGACTAGAAGATATTTTTGGAAAATTGGTGTGTTTAGTTGAGCTCTAATACGAGACCTTTCTCTTCCTTGTGTCTTTTCTTGCTTTCTGCATAGTGGTGGCTGCCAGAGTCTAGGATGAGATTAGATGGGGAATTGTCATTTAATGGATACAGAATTTCAGTTTGAAAGATGGAAAAAAATACTCAGAGAAGGATAGTGGTGTTAGTACAATGATTTGAAAATATACTCTATTTTATTGAACTAGACACTCAAAAATGGTTAAAGATGTATTTTATGTTATGTATTTAACATTACAATTTATTCAGAATTTCATAGTTGTGTTTTTTATCCAAGGGGCACATTATCTCCCATGTCTCGGCTCTGCATGACTTTGCAGCAGACTGCATCTTCTGGCGTGTGCTGGCCCCTTCTCAGCCTTAGTGTTCCATCTCCCCTTCCTTCCAGTGTTTCTCTTCTGCTCTAGCCAAGCCTCCATATGGTATTTCCATCACTCAGCCCAACACCTCCTTTCTCAGTCTTTTTCTTTCTTCCCAGTTCACCTAAAAATAAACTGTCTGTTTTAAGAACCTCAAAACATAACATGAAAAATCCCCCCCTCTCTCTCTCCCTCTCTCTCTCTCTGCCTCTCTCTCCTCTTCTCTCTGTATATAAATACACAATTATGCAGGGAATATCTTCAGATTCACTAGCTTCAGAACTTTTAAACTCTGGATCAAGTAACAGCTTTCATCTCAAGCACACTGTACCTAAGTAAGAGCTTAACATATAGTTACCAGGGGTATGAACATTTCAAGTTAGTAATATAAGTAAACACGAAACCATCTCAAATAAAACACATCCAGAAATTAAATAAGAATGGTTTCAATGCAGCTTGTTGAGCTTATTAGTTTTTGCTGCCTCCCTTTTAATGTGTAGCTTCAAAAGAAAGACTTCAAGTGGCCCACCTATACACGAATTCCCCTCCCCATCTACCTATTAATAAGACTTCACCATGTAAAACAAGCTAGACAATTATGATACCCTAGTTGGCTATGGCTAAGACTTAATTGGATGGCTGTGTTCAATTCGGAGCATCGTGTTCCCAGAAAGAAAAGGGAGGGGGTGATAAATTGGATGTAGTTCAAAGGAAATATAGACAAAGGATGAACATGGCTGGGAAAGTAAGACAACTTGGGAATGCTAAGGCAATTCTGTGTATTTTCAACTCAGTGCACAGAGAGAGGATTGTAAGAGAAAGCTCCTTATTCTTCAGTCTGACTCTGGGTCTGAGGGCACCATATAGGGAGAGAGGCTTAGGGAAAGCCTTGAATGTAAGTACTCAGCCCATGCAGTAGATGTTCAGCAAAACCTTCCTGTTGAAGTCTCCTAGAGAAGGGAAACGAGATTGCTAGCTCAGCTTATGCTGATGTTGACAAGTCTCTTTTTTTTTTCTAAAATGTTGAATTGTTGGGTTTGATCCCCACTAAGAATAATTTAAGAATGGCAAAATCAATTTTCTCATTAGTTCAGTGATGGATTAAACAGCTTGCCCCATGGCTCTTGTCAACCTTGTTAGCTCTCCACTCTGTGCTGTTCTCTAGTCTGTCATGTCACTCAGAAATTCATGGCTCCCCGTGGTCCCCAAGGTAGCCCTCCAAAAGTGGAGATCACTGCCCTCTGTGTTCTCACTTACACCTGTCTCTGTGACCTGTCTACCTCTTGCTCCCCTCTGTATTCATCTACCATGTTGTGTGCTTGGCTTCACATTTTTTTTTTCCGTCAGGCAATATCTCAGATCAAGTCCCGCTAAGATCTTCTCACCATCAGTTACTCTACATGTAACCTCTTGCTGATTGCTCGCACCACACCCATTACATATAACATGGGGAGAGCCAACAGTCCCCACGAGTCTTAAATAAGATCCTGAGTACAAAGTAGTGAGCAATATACCTGACATGCTATGCCTCTCCCTTTCTTCCTTTCATGATCCTACTTTTCTTTTAAGCTGTCTTTTTTTTTTTTTTAACCAGCTCACCGAATTCTATCTGCCCACTGAGGATGAGTTCATTTCCAACCTTCTTCACCAAGTTTTCCATGAGTGCACTAGTCAGCAATGATCTGACTTCACATCAGAGTGTGGGAAGCATTTTCTGGTCTGGCTCATTGGTCACCGGCTCATATTCCCTACTGCAGCACCTGTTCTCTCTCTTTAACTCATCCCTTGGGTTCCGCTCTGTGCACAGGGGAAAGAGGCATAATATAGAATCCCAGGCCTCAAGAGGAAGGAAGCAGAGGATGTGTTTATATCCATTTACACCTACCAGCTACGTTTACAGTGTTGCCAGCTTCTCTGCCAGTTACTTCCATGTATCATTTACCTTTTAATCTGAAAGCTAAGAGCAGTTGTTCTGAACCATGACTGTGCTGTTAGGCTAGCTGAGCCAGAATGTTAAACATACAATTGCTCCAGGTCTTTTCCCTGACCAATTTAAATAAAATTTCTTGTAGAGAGGCTGCTGTGTTTTATATATACTATACCCAGGTTGCGCCCAAGAGCACCTAAGAGTAAGAATTTCTGGCTGCAACTCACTTATGGAACACATCATACCACCCCCCCCACACACACACACACACTCCTTCAATAATTTATCCTAATCCTACTAAAACCTGGTAGCTTTCATCCATCTCTACACTCTATTTCTTTTTCATTTGTTCATTTATCCTTGTTTCACAGTGTGCTGTTCAAAAGAAAATACTTCTAGGCATCAAGAAAGATATAATGAAAGATCAAACACAGACATTGCCCTCTAAAGCAAATTAGTAAGTGAGAAAAAAATTGTGGTAATCTATGACACATTAAGAAAGAGCAAGTGTCATCCCAAATACACCAGATATGAAAATGTGTCTTCTAGCCGGGGCCTTCAAACAAGTATCAGAGAAAATATTAAGTCCAGAGCACTTGAACTGTGGAAAATGAAGAACTGAAGGTCTAGGAAGAAGGGACTACCTAGGCAAAGACTCGGGTGGGAAGTCTGGGTCATTTAAAAAATGTTGGTGCTGGACAGCACAGACTCATTCCTGCATCCTAAGTCTCTGGGGAAAAAATGTTGAAAGTGTCTTTTATCTGTGACTGTTAACGTCCCCTCAAAACTCTGAGCTAATACATAGGCTGTTTTCTCAAAGCAGATTCAGAGTTTAAGCATGTTCTATCGTTCCGCTCCTCCTGTGACAGTCTCTCTGAGGGACTTGGAAGGACCAGACAGAGCTCAAAGGGAAACATTTGCCTCCCAGTTGTTCATCACCATAGCTTTATTTCTTGACCAACAGTCATTTACTGGCTGTTACATTCGGCAGATAGGAAAACACAATCCTTGCCTGGGATGCTGGCATTCTCTAAAGACTCTCAGCAGGAAGCATATCAGGATAGGTTTCAGGGAGCCTGATGGGGCAGAGAAGGAGGGTTGTATCTGAGGCCAGATGGCCACAGGAATTCTGTGTGCTAATGTGACTTCTGAAAGCATGATGCTTTTGAGGTAGCTGAGAGAGTAGTAGGTTGTGTCAGAAGTTTGGACTTTCTCACAAACACTGTTTTTAATAGTGATTTACTTGATATCTCTGGAAAGCCTAATTTTTTCTAAAGGGAAATGGACTAGGGATGGATATGAAAGAGAGAGGAGATGGGGCAGGGGGTGGAGGAACAGTGAGGACTAGGAGGAGTGGTGGAACAGGAAATCGGGGTTGTAGCATATTGAAAACAAAACAAAACCTTCAAATTGAATCTGACATTTAAAAAAAAAAGTGACTTCTGTTAAGTCATGTTAACCTTTTAGTAAGTCTGTTTCCCAACACTAAAGAGAAAGACATGATGATTTATATAGAAATTCATAATTTTTATTGCAAAACAATCACTAAGTGAAGACTGGAAATAGGCATCTTCTTTGTGCCTCTCAACAGGTGGAAGAAAAAAAAGTGGAAGAAAGTATTTTACAAATTGAGAAACTAAGGCTAAATGGCAAGAGCTATAATTCTGATCCTTAAGAAAACTGGTTCAAAAACTGCAGGTTGTACTCACAACTTGGAGCAGTGTAATGAACATTATTTTATGGGAAGGGATGAAAAGAATTTAACTGGAGTACATTACAATGGAAAAAGAAAACAGATCACAAAGAATTCAGAACAACTATTATTGGAAGCTGGAAAGATGGTTCAGTCAATAAAGTTCTAGCCAAGTAATCATGAGTGCCTGAGTTTGGATCCTCAGCACTTACGTCAAAACCTATGTCTCACAGAAAACACTTGAAGTCCAAGCACTGGAAATCAGAAACAGGAGAATCCCTGGAGCTTTCTGACTACCATGCCTTGTCAAATTATTAAGTTCTAAGTTCAACAAGAGTGCCTATCTTAAGGAATAAAGCAGAGAAGGAATTTAGATTGAGAAAAATACATAAACCTCTGGCCTGTATACATACATACATACACACACACACATACATACACACACACACACATGCACACACAGAGAAGGAGGGAAACAGAGACAGAAAGACAGAGAGATGAGAGAGAACTTTTGTTTAGGTGACTATATAAATGTGATTAAAGTAGAATAATATTTCTATTATATGCATGAATGCACATATACCGTGAGTATCCTGGTTATAATATGAATGTGTACATTTCTGAAAGTTGCTCACAGAATATTTGAAAACTTTGACCTTAGCCTTACCATGGATGACTTTCACAGCAATGATTTCTTCCATTTTTTAAACCTAAAGGTTTGTGCATATGAAGATTCATAGGATAAGCACAGTAGTGGATATTCTTTGACTGATCATGTCCACTGAGGCAATCCTAGAGGATCACATCCATTACAATGCCTTCTGGACTTCTGTCCTTCCCCATTCAGCTAGAACATGACTTGGTCCTGAGGCTCATAAAGACCTATGTCTGGTGGTGGAGTGGCAGTGGCAGGTCAGGGCGGCAATGCTGGAATCTCTCAGGAAGGGATAGGTCCCCCGGGAATCCCAATCCAGCTGGAGAACAGAATTACCATCTGCTATATCACAAGACTGTCTTGTTCTTGCCAGACACACACTATCAGAATGGAAGTTACAGACAGTCTTCAACACATAAACAGGTTAGGGTGCCAAGAGTGCCTGTGTAGCTCAGCTGTTTAGAGTTTGGAACATATCACCCCATAGAAACAAGGCTATAAATGGAGGTTAAGTTCCCATGTTTCAAAACTCAGAGGGTATGTGACACGTTGTATATTTTAGGCGGGGAACTGAACAAGAACTGAATAAGAGCACATTTGTGAGCTGTGGGGATGCAGGCACGCATTCTTTCTATTTGCTGATCCCAAGTCCCTCTCTTGCAAAGGAGGTCATGTTATAGTTGAAGCTGCCGTGTTCCCAAAGCCTCATATAGTAATGATTTGGTCACCAGCTTGTCTCGTCATTGTGGGGTTGCCAAATATTTAGTAGGAGAGGATGAACCTTGGTAGAGGTCAAGAGGTCCCTTACTGGGATTCATTTTAATTCTCTGTCCCTGTCTCTCACTCCACTTCCCATCACAGTAGTCTGTCTCCTCACAGGCCCAATGGAGCTAGCTGGCTATACACTAAACCTCAAGAGCCAAAATTAGCCTCTCCTCAACCCCTTAAATTTTCATATATTTTTTAAAGTGGAAATAATTCTAGCACAGTAAGGGTGACCTTTTATTACAATACTAGGGTCACTGTGGGATGTACCTGGTACCAATCGTTGTTCCTTCTGTTGAAATATGAGCGGCGGGGCTGCGTCCCCAACACCCCGGCCGCTTGGCTAGCTCATGCCCGAAATAACAACACACAAATTGTATTCATTTAAAGAACTGCTTGGCCCATGAACTCTAGCCCTTACAGGCTAATTCTCGCACCTGGACTAGCCCATTTCTAATGATGTGTGTAAGCACCCCAAGGTGCGCTTACCGGGAAGATTCTAGCCTAAGTCCATCGTGGGTTGCAGCTGCCTGGGAGAGCAGAGCATGGCGGGCTGTCAGGTCCCTCTGGAAGCAGCGCAGAGTCTGACCTCACTTCCTCTTCCGCCCAGCATTCTATTCTGTTTAATCCTCCCACCAATGCTTTAACCTATGAGGGCAAGCCAAGCAGTTTCTTTATTGCTCAGCCAATGAAATCAACAGATTGATATGACACTCCCACATCAGTTCCTGTCATCTTCAAAGCATTGTGATGGAGAAATGACCTGTGGTCTTGAGTGCAGCAGTTAATCACCCTGGGCTTTCATTTGTATCTGTGTAAGTCTGTAAAAGTAGTATTTGCATATCAGGGTTATGCATAAGTGAGTTCACCAACACAAAGTATTTCTTACAAAGCCTGACACAAAATGAGAATCTGCAAGTTAGGGGAAGGAGGTCTCTGCCTTCCAAAATATGTGACCATATTTGAATAGGTTTTTGTGAATGTAACTGAGTTAACATTTATTAATATTTGTATGCACAGAGAAGTTGAGTCAACAAGTATTATATTTGGAACGTTTGTGTCTTCCCAAAATTAAGATATTGAAACATATTCACTAAAACATAGTATTTAACATGTGGCATTTCTAAAGCAGTCAAGTCATGAATGCAGAACTGTCATGAATGGCTTCAGTCCCTTCGAAAGAAACACCTTTTGGCTGCTTATTTCCTTCCATTACACAGAAAAACAGCCTTTACTAGATACTGACATTTCTTGTGCCTTGACCTTGGATTTCTTAGGTCTAAAGAAGTGAAAAGTAAACTTTGTATAAGTGAACTTGTTTGCTACACGTTCCTATAGAAGACCAAATAGATTAATACAAGTATTACTCAATGTCATGTTCAATCCCTTGCTTGACACCACAAAAATAAATGAAAAATATGTGTCCAGATCTCTCAGACTAAAATGTGGGCTGGAAAAGTTGCCAAAGATACTGATCAAATGGAACTGAAGAACGCTCTAGAGATTATAAAGAAGCTAGAAAATCAGAAATTTTGGGGTATGTTTCAGGATAATAGTATAGACCATGGGTCCAGGTAACCTGAATTCCTACCAGAGAGATGGGAATGTAGCTGAAAAAATGACATAACATTTGAATTTCATTAATGTGATCATTTGACCAATCGTCAATAACTGTCTTATTAGAAAATCTCAGCCCTGCTGCTCTAGGGAGCAAAATCTCCATCAGCCAGTGACTGGACAATTACCATAGTGACACATTTGTGTTAAGGTCTTAAGTTTCACAATATCTTTACAATACTCAAGATAGTCCCTCTGGGAAAAGTGAAAAGATTTATAATTACGTCTGTGAAATAAGCTTTGAGAATGAAAAATAAAAAACATACCATATGGCATGTAGAAATTGTTTGGGAATTGAGTAAATAACATGGTAGTACCCCCCACACCCACTTTGTTTATATTTCTGCACTATGCGAGCTGACTGGTGAACATGAATTTGGTTTTCTTTTAGAATAGGAATTGCACCGGGTAATTTAATTTTATAACCATTAATAATATGGGTCTCTCTCCCTTTGCAAGCAGAGACATTTAGTAAGATACAATCAGATTTTGTGATTTGGGTGTAAACCAATCATCCGCAAGGGCCTGGGAGATATTTCTATCTGGCTTCCCTGCCTCTGTGAGATTGTGTGAAATATAAAAGGGCATCATGAAAAGGTTCAGGGCCCCAGAGGGAAGTAAGGAGATTGTCACTAGCTGCAGCAAATATTTCATTTTCCTGCAAGTGATTTTAAATCGCCTAGAGATGAGAGATGGGCATTACCAAGGAGTAACCACAAAAATGAGTTCCAGACTCTCTCTAAATGGGATCACTCTGAATATTCTCATTAGCTCCGGACTGTAGATAATTGGTTTTATCCGATTAAAGGATGAAGCAAAGGTTACAGTAGTGAGTTGAAGTGATTATGATTATTTGCACAGCCACACCGAAACAGAATGACAGCTCACCTGCCAAGCCCCACCCTTCACTGTCACTACCTCCTTCATTTTCAATAAACACGCGCCAGGTAAAGAATGTAACTTTGAAGCAAGACTGGTATGAGAACATTTGTTGATAGACAAGCAAATTCTCTCCCAGAAAGAAAAAAAAAAACTGGACATGAAGTTTGAGAAACATGCAGTGAAACTTTTAAGTATTTTTTAAACCTTTCATTGATATTTGTTATTTATTAAGTTCTTGCTATACCTAGTGCTTTACATTACATGGTCTTTTTTCATACTTAGACTAATCCACTGAAAGACACATGGATGCTCAGTTGAGCTTGAAAATGAAAAAAGCAAGTTCCATAGATATTAAGGGAGCTGGCCATGCTTGCAGAGGCAGTAAATCATGGCACTGAGTTTTAAGGCCACATCTCTTTAAATAGAGAGCTTATCTTTTTAGTATCTCAATGCATCACTGCAGATGAATGACTGATATTAGAAACGGAACTTGAAATACACATTTGCAGATAATGATTGAAAAGACTCAGAAGGCAAGGAATTTCTCAAGATTATTGAGAATTCCTGTTTGATTGGATTGGGAGCCACTATGACTAGATTAATTCATTCAATAAGAACGTACTGTGCAGATTTAGGAATACAGAGGAGGACTAGATGCACTTATTTCCTTGGTATGTAACTGACACACAAATGACAGATAAACTGTGTTCATTGGAGCATAGTTAGAGCCCAATATATACCATATGCAATGAATATCCATGTGAAAGACAGGCAGCTTTGTTCTAGATACTGTTAAAAGTATTGGGATAGAGGAGTAAATGAAACAGCAGAAACTTACCCCATGCATTCCGTGAAGAAGGGGTAGAGGAGAAAAAAAGATTTTAGCTGGGTTTAAATAGAATGGTCAAAGAAGACCTAAAATGTCATTTGGGTAGAAAAAAATGTTAAGATGGTAGGACTTCAAAGATGAGTTACAAAATATCAGTACAATGGTCAATGAAATAGCAGTGGAGATGACATTTTAGGGGGTCTCAAGAGAGAACATGCAGTGTAACATTTTGACATAAAACAATACTTAATGTTTATAATAAAGAGAGGAGCAAGAAAGTAAGATAACAAGCTTCGAATCCTCGAGTGTTGTGGGCAGAGTGATCATGGAGAAATAATGAGATCTGGATTGTCCATTATTGAGATCTGTGAACCCGCAGATCCTGAATTTTTTGTAACCAACTTGTTTTCCCTCTGCTCTGAGACAGCCTGCAGCTGCTCTGAGCATGAGACCCTCAAGAGTTCCTGATGGCAGGGGAGTGGTTTTTGGTGCTGTGCGTTTGGTTGGGGCCTGGCTATCAGTTAAGGATCTCTATATAAGTGGCTCTGGTACAGAATAGAGGGGCATTCTGGTTTCAAGGATGATCTGTGTCTCTGTCTGTGTGTCTTTGTGTGTTTCAATCTCCAGCTCCTTGCCTGCCCGGTTCACGAACTGTATGGTAGCTCATAGAGTGCAGATGGGCATGGTGCACTACAGTCTCTAGATCTCCTTCTCATCTAGATCTCCTTCTCATCCCCATAATGTGGGGAGCCATGACCCACATTATTTCTTAATGTTGTCCTGAGTACAGACATCATCTTTAGTTTCCTGTCTAGTGTCTAATCCTAGACTATACATAGGAGTCATTTCTATGACCAAGAAGATGATCCCTGATGATAGGAAACAGAGGGGACCCCTCTTTGTCCTTAGCAGCACAAGAACCGCAGTACTAAGCACAAGATGCATTCTGGAGAGAAGACCAAGCTTTCCAGAAAGGTCACTGCAAAGCCAAGAAGACAGCCGTGGGGGAGGACTTTTCACCTTATGGCTGGTACATATTATCTTTTTCCTGCATATGTCCTCTGTCTCATTGGATCTGATATCTCATCTTGTCCTATCTATGCCCATTTATCTTACCTAGCATCCCCTCATATTGTGTTCATTCTCCTTAACTACATTTCATCTAGCATTCCCATAGCAAAGACCTTCTCCATGGAGTTCCCTCTTCCAAACCCACTATAAACCTAAATTATGAATAGGAAAATCAAATTTTCACCTTTATTGTGCTGCTTGAAAAGGAAATTATGGTCTTGCACATGCTAAGACAAATTGCTCTCACTGAGTTGTATGCCAGGACAATTTCCCCCTTTCTCTTAGAAGCTTTCACTTTCTCTTCATCACTTTCTCTAAGAAGCTTCCCTAATGGACAACTTTCCTGGGGAGAATCATGTAACCTGTCCTACTTTGCTTTATATTAGCTTGATATGACCAAAAGCTGGGGAAGAAACGGCTGTGTGGCTTCTATTTTCAAGTCATTGTCCATTATGGACAGAAGTCAGGGCAAGAACTCAAAGCAGGAACCTGAGGCATCATCTGAAGCAGAAGTCATGAAGGAAATTTTGATTATTGGCGTGCTCAGCCTGTTTTCTTATACAACTGAGTACCATCTGCCTAGGGGTGGCACCACCCACATCAGGCTGAGCCCTTCCATATCAACATCTATCACTACTTAAGAAAATGCCCATAGCCTTTGCCTGTGAGCCAACCTAATAGAGACATTTTCTCATTTGAAGTTCTTCTTTCCTAGATGATTCTAGCTTATGATGAGCTGACAAAAACAAGCAAACAAAAACAAACCAGCTCACATCCTTATATTATTTGATTTACTAATCCTCATTCAACAAGGACCAAATGATGAATGTTTATGGGTCTCAGAACCACACCATCCCTTACCAACTGCTTACTACATTGAAAAATGTAATTTTCAGTTCACTGACAGATCCCAAATATCAATTCTAAATCATTAGCAGGCCCATACAGACTTAACTATCCAACCTATAGGTTTCTGGTCTGTTACTGTAGTTACTCATGTTTACAATCCTGCATAAATAAGTATATTATATACTATTTTTTGCTTATTATTCAAGCATTAAGAAGTCCTTGTTTTCCCCAGGTAATGCCCCTGAGCCATTTATTTTTTAGCACTTTGTGTACATTTAGAAGAAAGAAAAATTTTCAAAAATGTCTTTGTTTCTTTCAGCCTTCCATCTACAAACTTCAGACACTGTAGGATAATTGCTTTCACATTTGGGAGACAAAGATCTCTAGCTCTTTATTTCTTTCTGTGAAGGAAGCTAATCTAGATCAAAGCCTGTGAATATGTTTTTATACATAACAGAAAAGACACCTAAGCCAAATCTTGTAGTTATTGGTTCATCTTTCTCTACTACCTCCTAGGGACGATTGGCGAAGTCTAGTCAGTCACTGTGGCTCTCTTGGAGAACTATGGCCATGATAAAGGGGTCTTGGCTTTAGCGTGTATGCCAAAAGCTGTGGAGGGTTTAATCTAAAGGATCATTAGTAGGTTTTTGCTTTAACTGAAACTTCTGAATACTATATGTAGGATATATTTTATAGATGGGAGAATGGCAGAGTAGAAATGAAACACACTAATTTGAATATAAATAAAATTATCCAAATAAACAGAGAGCTGTATTAGTTATCAATTTTAGTTATAATAAATTAATAGAAAGAGTGACTTAAAATAAGACAAATTTATTTTAAAAGTCTGAAGATCAGAAGTCTTGTATGGATCGCAATGAGCTAAAAATCAAGGTATGAACCAGACTGGATTCTCCCGAGAGAAGTACTTTTCCTCCCAAACTTCAAAGGGCCCCTCGAGCTCTTATCATTATATTTCTAATTTCATTCCACCTTTATCCTTTTAATGAGGTCTTTTTAAATCACAGAGATTCCACATGGATAATAAGGGATAAATTCCTATCTCAAATCTTGATCCTTGTCTGGGGAGGGCATAGGTTCTAGAGAGGAACCTTCTTGTAGCTTTTTCCTTCATGCTCTTATCATATTACTATATTTTTATTTTGTTTATATATTTTTTAAAAACTATCTTTTTTCATTTTACATACCAATCCCAATTCCCACTCTATCGCCTCCTCCTGTTCTCCACCTTTCCCTCCCTACCCCATCCTCCAACCACTCCTCAGATAGGGTACGGCTCCCAATGGGAAGTTAACAAAATCTAGCACATTGCTTTGAGGAAGGACCAAGGACTTCCCCCACTATATATAGGCTGAGTAAGGTATCCCTACAAAGAGAATGGGTTCCAAAAAGCTAGTATAAATAATCGTGGTCCCACTGCCAGTAACCTTACAATCTGCTTCAGTCATACAAATGTCACCCACATTCAAAGGATCTAGTTTGATCCTATGCTGGTTCCTTCTCTGTCCAACTGAAGTTGGTGAGCTTCCTAGCTCAGATAAGATGTTTCGGTGGGTGTCCCCATCACGGTTTTGACCAATTTTCTTGCATTCTCATTCCTCCCACTCTTCAACTGGACATTGGGGGCTCAAATCAGTTCTCCACTGTAAATTTCTGCCTCTCCTTCCATTAGTTGCTGGATAAAGGTTCTAGGGTAACATTTAAGATATGCATCAGTATGACCACAGGGCAAGGCCAGTTCAGGCACCCTTTCCACTATTGCTTGGGATCTTAGGTGGTCATCCCCATGGATTCTTGGAAATTTCTCTATTGCCATATTTCTTGTTAGTCCCATAATGGCCCTCTCAATCAAAGTATTTCTTCTCATACTCTCATCTCTGTCCTTCCACCATCACAACTAGCCTATTACCTCAAGTTCTCCTACCCACTCACATTCTTCCCTTCTCCTCCACTTCCAGCCTCCCTTCTTCCCCCACCCCATGATCCCAATTTTCTCAGGAGATCTTGTCTATTTCCCCTTCCAAGAGGGATCGATATATGTTTCTCTTAGGGTCTCCTTATTACTTAGCTTCTTTGGAGTTGTAGACTATAAGCTTGTTATCCATTGCTTTACAGCTAGTATCCTCTTATGAGTGAGTTCATACCATACTCATCTTTCTGTGTCTGAGTTACCTCACTCAGGTTGTTTTTTTCTAGTTCTATCCATTTGCATGCTTATTTCAAGATGTCATTGTTTTTACCACTGAGTAGTATTCCATTGTGTAAATGTACCACATTTTCATTATCCATTCTTTGGTTGAAGGGCATCTAGGTTGTTTCCAGGTTCTAGCTATTACAAATAATGCTGTTACAAACATAGACCATAGATGAATGAATGTCTTTGTAGTATTATTGAGCATCATTTGTGTATATGCTCAAGAATGGTATTGCTGGATCCTGAAATAAGTTGATTCCCAATTTTCTGACAAACCACCATACTGATTTCCAAAGCGTTGTATGAGTTTGCATTCCCACCCGCAATGGAGGACTGTTCCCCTTACTCCACATTCTCTCCAGCACAAGCTATCATTGGTGTTTTTAATTTTAGCTATTCTGACTGGTGTAAGATGGTATCTAAGAATTGTTTTGATTTGCATTTCCCTGAAGGCTAAGGATGTTCAACATTTCCTTAAGTGTCTTGTGGTGATTTGAGATTCTTCTGTTGAAAATTCTCTGCTTAGCTCTGTACCCCATTTTTAATTGGATTATTTAGAATTTTGATCTCTAATTTCTTGAGTTCTTTATATATATTGGAGGTCAGTCCCTTGTCTGATATGGGGTTTGTGAAGATTCCCCACCACCTCAAAGGAACTCTGAAGCATAGGCTGGGAATGCACAGAGGAGTCTAAAAGAGACCACAGGGACTCCCTGAGACACAAACAGAGACTGTACAGTGTAGACCACAAGCAGCTCTCCAAGACACAAACAGCATCTGCAAGGATTGGACCAAGAGGCAAAGACACTGCTGGCACCAATTGGAGAAATAGATGGGTAGGTGCCAATGCAAGAATTCATTCAACAACCTAAAAGGCAACATGGCAACACCAGAACTCAGTGGTCATACAACAGGAAGACTTGATCATCCTAACCCAAAAGAAGCAGAAGGAAATGATTTTAAAAATATCTTTATGAGGGTGATAGAGACTTTTAAAGAAGAAATGAAAATTTCATTAAAGAAATGGAGAAAAGACAAATAAAAAATTGGAAGAAATTAATAAATTTTTTAATGAAGACCAAGATAAAAAAAAAGCAATCCAACAGGAGAAACAAACAGTTCAAACAGTTCAGAATTTGAAAATTGAAATACAGATAATAAAGAAACCACAAACTGAGGGAATTCTGGAAATGAAAAATCTGGGTAAATGAACAGGAACTACAGATGCAAGAATAACCAACAGAATACAAGAGATGGAAGAGAGAATCTCAGGTGTTGAAGATGCTATAGAGAAAATAGACTCATTAGTCAAAGAAAACGTTTAAGTCCAATAAATTCTTAACACAAAACATCCAGGAAATCTGAGACACCATGAAAAGACCAAACCTAGGAATAATAAGGATAGAAGAAAGAGAAGAACTCCAGCTCAAAGGCAAAGGAAATATATCAGACAAAATCAAAGAAGAAAAGTTTTCCAACCTAAAGGGTTGGGAAAGGTACAAGAAGGTATGAGAGTACAAGAAACTCACAAAATACCAAATAGACTAGACCAAAACTCTGAACATGGCGAACAATGAGGGCTGCTGAGAAGCCAAGGACAATGGCACTGGGTTTTGATCCTACTGCATATACTGGCTTTGTGGGAGCCTAGCTTGTTTGGATGCGCACCTTCCAAGACCTGGATGGAGCGGGGAGGACCTTGGACTTCCCACAGGGCAGGGAACCCTGACTGTTCTTCAGACTGGAGAGGGAGGGGGAAGGGAATGGGGAGTGGGAAGTGGAGGGAGGGGGAGGGAAAAGGGAGGCAGGGAGGAGGCAGAAATTTTTAATAAAAAAAGCCTCCACTCCCCATATAATAATCAAAATGCAAAACATACAGAATAAAGAAAGAATATTAAGAGTTGCAAAGGTGAAAGGTAACATATACTGGCAGACTTATCAGAATTACATCCGACTTCTCAATGGAAACCATGAAAGCCAGAAGGTCCTGGATAGATGTGCTGCAAACACTAAGAGATCATGGATGCAAGCCCAGACTACTATATGCAACAATGCTTTAAATCGCCATCAATGGAGAAAATAAATATTCCATGACAAAAGTAGATTTAAAGAATACCTATCCACAAACCCAGCCCTACAAAAAGTACTAGAAGAAAAACTCCAGCTGAAGGAAGCTAACTGAACCTACAGGCAACAGGTAACCCCACACCAGTAAACCCCAAAGAAGGGAAATACACAAATACTACCAATAAAAGATAACAGGAATTAACAATCACTGGTCATTAATATCTCAATATCAATTGACTCAATTCACCTATAAAAAGAAAGAGGCTGATAGAACGGATACAAAAATAGGATCTATCTTTCCACTATATACAAGAAACACACCCCAACCTCAAAAACAGATATTGCCTTAGTAAAAAGGATTGGGAAGAGATTTTCCAATAAAATGCACCTGAGAAACAAGCAGTTGTAGTTATCCTAAAAAAGATAGATTTCAAACTAAAATCAATCAGAAGAGATGGAGAAAAACACTTTATACTCATAGCAGGAACAATCCATAAAGGCAAAGTCTCAATTCTGAACATCTATTCCCCAAATACAAGAGCACCCACATAGGTAAAAGAAACATCACTAAAGCTTCAATCACACATGAAATCCCACACAATAATAGTAGGAGACTTCCACACCTAACTGTCTTTTAAATACTCAGGTCTATATCGATACATCAATGCTAAGTTCACCTTCCTCATTTAAGCTTCTTGTTGTGGACACCAATCAATGCAGAAACTTCTAACTGGTCAAATTGTTGAGAATATGTGGCAATGGAAGAACTGGTTCTGAGTGAGATATCTATATCACCACATTGAAGGTTCAGGCAGCATTGAGGAAAAGGAGGTAGAAAGAATGTAAGAGCTGGAAGATGAAAAACGTACAGCAAAAAGACATCTGGATATGAGATGGCCCTTGCATTAGTAAGGTGACTGCAGCTCTGGTTACCGTCACAGAAGCTGACCATGATAGGACCTGCCACTGTTTCGTCATGGATGCAGAGGGGCTTCTGAGCCCCATCTGAGGGCCTCCTAGTATTTAATGGTTGCTAGTGGAGAAAATGTCAATTTCTTCTGTGATAAGTTGCCCTTGCAGCAGTGAGCGACCTCCCAAATTCAGTTAGCCACACATAAAATGTGTACACGACAATAGGACAGACAATGGTTGAAAGAAACAGGGTTTCATTGGGAGAAAGTGAGGGTGGGAGAAAGTAATCTGGTCGAAAATAATTCAAATTCATCAAATATGTATGTAAAACTGGAAAAGAATAAAAAGTAAATGGATTTTTTAAAAAAAATCATTGCAATCATAACTTTATAGAAGCTTGTACCAGGCAGGGCAGCATATTCCTAAATTCTAATAGATAGACATCTTTAGAGGGCAGTTATTTGTCTCACAATAGACAGAAACAATGAAGATGCAAAAGACAGATGTTGTTATCATTTTAGAAACACAATTCCCATACACCATAGATGATAAATCTATTTTCCAAAGTATGTCTTCCAAACATTGTACAATATATGCACTTTGTACATTATATCTTTCAAATGTCAGACAACTCTCTTTCTAAAACTGAAAGCAATCAACTGGACAAACAAGAAAAAATGAAATTATAGGTTTGTATGGATGTATACGCATATACATGTGTACATGCATCTATCCATATGTGATTGAATGAATGTTTATAATATAGATCAATATCTATATATTTAGTGCATATATTCTTGCATGCATTCATTTGTGAATGCTTGCGTTTTGTTATGATTGCTATACTGGTTATTTGACTCTTTTTTAAGCAAGTGATTTATCTTTCCTGAACTTCTGTCTACTGGACTCTCAAGCAGGATCAAAAATACTAGTTTTCTTTTAGAACTACCTTCTATGTGAGGTGGGACAAAAAGCTATTTGCAACTGACACTTTCTGGGAAAGGGAAAAAATCAGTTCCACACTGCACCACAGGCCCCATGCCCAGGAGTGGTTGGCCAATCCAAAAAAAAAAAATCTTTTATGCACTTTTTCTTATTTTGTTTTGGTATTTTATGTCTTATTGGTTTATTTGAATTTGCATGTGTGTTTTTTAGGTTATGGGTGGGGCATAAATTGTGTGGAGAGAATCTGGAAAAAGCTACAGGAAAGGAAAGTGTATAATGAAAATATTATGATAAATGTTTATTTAGTAAAAAGTTTATAAAGACAAAAAAGAATAAATTAAATATTAGCTTTCTTATTTATGGATTTTTCTATAAATAGGGTTGACCACATATATAGAGCTTGAAACAAACCCAAGGCACTGAAGGAGGTGAAACTTAGTGAAGCAGTGTCTATGAATTTGAAATTTAAATCATTTGATTTCTGCTCCATCTGGGTACCTTGTCCTCAATCCTCCAAAGCAGAAGGATTTAGTTCTTACAGGTTTAATACTGTCATCAGTTGGGAAGGTGTCAGGAAAGGTCAAAAGAGTATAGAATCCTGGAAAGCTAAGTGGATGACTTACTGTTCTAAAGACAATGATCAAGGGCCAGGAGAACTCCCAGGGAGGCTGTGTTACAGCCCAGTCAACTTCCACAGCTATAGAAATGACAGAGATTATCTGGTTGCCTGGACAGTCACCCCAAGGTTCCTCTGCAGTGTTGGGCATCCATCTTCAGACTACAGCCTAGAATATCTGACAGAGTTTTCTGTAAAGCAGAGATATTGAAGGACTGTCCCTGGCTTGGTAAGGTTTAGCAGTCACTTCTTTGTCTGTCCTGCTTGTCCAGATTGGACAGCATGCTGTCAGCAGTTGAAGCAAGGGCAGTGTCTTACCCAAAAGGCTAACTTTGCCACAATGAGGGCAAACTCCACAACATGGTTCTTTAATTATCATCATCCTGTTATGAAGAAGGTTGGTGCTGCCAGGACATGTCTCACTGTCATGAAAAGCTTTATGATATTAAAATATTTTAAATGCCATATTTTGTAGGTCTTTGAAGATGACCTTTCTACCTAAAATATATTTCTCTATGACCTTGAAATTTACCTAGCATTGCTATAAGTTTGATTGTTATAGATGACTAACTATTGACTTGTATTTCTTTATTATTTTAACTAGTTTTCAAGGAATAAAACTTCACATTACATTTTTTAATGAACCACATAGGTACAACACCTTAAACAAGAGTAGGAACATATATACAGTGTAACCTTAAATAACCTTACATTTGCATCCACATACAAAAATACATACCAATGTAAAATATTTGAGACTAGGAGTTGCCTTCATAGTTTGGAAGTAGATTCAATAATCTACCCTTTTATCCTATCATTTCAATATCCTATTCCCTCTTTTTTTCCTTATAGAAAGATATCCCTGAATTTAATCTTCTTTGCTAAACTTTATTTTTTTTACCATGACCAATAATACCAGTAACCAAACCCTCTAAATGATGCGAAACATATATAACACATTGAATGACCAATAACCACCAACCCAATCTCTCGGTAATGTAGGCACCATGTTCACTAGACTGCTTCCTGTTGTTTGTGGGCAATGACATCTTTAGGACCCTGAAAAAAAAATGGGATAATCATCAAGTCTGGGAGAGCTAGCAGTAACATTTGTTGTCCAGTCTCTGTGCAATAAGAAAGCACAAGGCTTATCTGCAGTTCTGGATAGTCTGTGAGGCTGGAACATCTTAGCTAGCAGCCTTGAAGCTGTTCTTGATGTATAGAGCTCTGAGTAAACTGTTCCAGATGCATTCTGAGAAGCTGGATTACCTGGGCTACCCATTTCTATTGATGTCTGGTCCCCTTCCTCTGAAAACACACAAACTTTCAAAGGTAGCACACATTTGCATTAACACAGGTATTACTGTGTGTTGTACACAAACCAACCAAAGATGACGTTTTGTTTCATGTTTGAGCAGGTAAAATATATATCATCTGCCTTGTAGTTTTTAGAT
Source organism: Alexandromys fortis (assembly GCF_014885135.2). Lineage (NCBI taxonomy): Eukaryota > Metazoa > Chordata > Mammalia > Rodentia > Cricetidae > Alexandromys > Alexandromys fortis. The sequence continues at coordinate 933,525 of NW_026068209.1, forward strand.
TTATTCCCTTATGTCTTTAGCCTGGATGTTCAGTGAAATTTTCAGAATCAAACCTGATCCTCTTTAACCTTGGATGAATTCATAGTCTTTGTTTTCTGTAGAAAAATAGTATACCCTCATCCCTAAAGCAATGTATTTTTTACTTTTATTTTAAAGTTAAGGCAGTCTTAAAGTATCTAGGATCATTTAATTCAGCAGTCCCTTCCACAATCCAGTGTCTCTCAGCAGTTGTTAGTCTCTGTTTATTATCATTAAAAGAATTCAAAATCATCAAGACACTACACAGGATCCAGAAACCTGTGTATTTTCCATCTTAACATGCCTTATCTTTTTATATTATTTTATTATTTTCTCTTTAAAGAATTTATCTTATTATTTATAAACTATTTTCCCTATGTCTGTCTATACTCATTTTCTTTGTTTTAAGCCTACACACATTTTAAAACATATTGTACCTCTTTAGAGGTTTTATGTATCTGGACCCAACTTTACTAAGCATCTGTAGTTTTCTCTGATCACATGAGACAAATCTTAAATAGTTATGTCAGTCCCCAGCATGACTATGCTCCTGCAACACTCAAGCACTTCAGTTTTGTAAGAAACAAGAAGAAAACTCATACCCAGAGAAATGGCTTGACCTGGCTAAAATAAATACAATGAAACAACACAGTGACAGTGGTATTCTGTTTTCTAATACGATGAAGCTCCCGAGGCTGGGTACTTTCCACAGAAAGTCTCTACTTATATCTTTAACTCAGTCTCTGATGTTCAAATTTAGGGTTTCAACATCTGTTTGACTCCAGATAGGCCTCAGGGAAGGTAAAACATCACAGCAGCAGGATTGTGTGCAAGAGCTGGAAATCACACAGTAAGACAGGAAGCTTAGAATGACCAACTGGGGAACAAAACCTTTTATTTATAGCAACCTCTGTGCCAGAGAAACCCTGGTCCCAAAAGAAGTACATCAGTTTCCCATGATCTCATGAGAACTACACCAACTTCTAGGGACCGCATCCTCCATAGTCCAATAAGAACTGAATCAACTGTTTCTGGAGACAGCATTCTCAACAATCTCTTGGAAAGCTCTACCTTCTATAGATCCTATCATCTCCTCAAATACCACTCTGGGGATCATGTTTCAAACATGTGACTCATAGAAACAATCAAAGTGCCTAACAGGGCAGAATGATGCTCAAGCCCCAACTCTACATATACTTGATACATGCACTTAGAAAGGTTTTCCTAAACCCCATTATTAAAGGACTTAATTTCCTTATTGATCAAGATAATAGAGATAATAGTAGTATCTACATATTTAGAAGATTCAAATCACGACTTAGAGTTATTGTACACTCTAAATGGGGTTCTTAGTGACACAGGAGAGCCTAAAGTTCAGGATTCTAGTCTCCAAGCCTGATGTATGTTCCAGTAAGACTCCAGATCTCTACAATTTGGGACATTATTTACATACATAATGACATTGCATACATAATGACATCCTATAATGGGCAGAGCTTTCTTCAAGGCAACACAAATTGATTTCTTTCCAAAGCAGATTAACTACAGCAGCTACAGTCTCTTGGAGTTGCACTCATCTTTCTCAATCTGCTCTTATTGGACCAGGCAGGGCAAGGGTCACCCTTTATAAATCCAAGTAAATGGTATCATAGTTGTTAAAGGCAAGGAAGATTTCTGTAGTTACAAATTTTATAAGGTTGAAGGAAATTGGTTGTTTGCCTTTGGTTTGCCCACGATAACAGAAATCTGGTAATGTCTTTTTTATATATATATAAAGTTTTCAGGAAAGAGAAAGCCTCATCTCTGAATATTTTATTATTCATGTTAAGTTCACTAAACTACTCAGCAGTTCTTGTTTCAGTTAAATTTGAGACATAAACTTCCTGACAGTTTGGGTCCCTTTAAAGGTGATATATGTTCTGACAGTGGAGAAATAAGGCCAGCCAAGTGTTCTAACCACAGGATGGTAAAAGTCATGGTCAGGTTAGAGGAATCAATTAGAGTGGGAACCAAGGCTGTGTAAATTTTAAGACTCACATGGCAAAATATGAAGACAGGACTGAATTGAAAGGTTTGTCTGATGTGATTGTATTTTATTTCCTGATTGGCAAGGCAACTCTAAGCGAGGTGTTAAACTGAATTTAACAGGGAGAGCAGTTTCATTCCTGTTTAAAGCAATACAATGTGGAAAAAAATAGATGCAGAAAAGAGAAACAACAAACTGGAAGATTTATGTGGGTTTCAGGAAAGACAAATAGCCCAAAGGGAAATGTATTTGAAGTCAGAATTGTGGAAGTGGAGATACGACTGGGTTTGCATCAGCTGAGTTTATATTTATAATCAGGGTGAGATGGGGGGGGGTGATCGCCCGGCCGGGTCACAGCCTAGCATGGTCCAATTTCCGTGATGCTCACCTTCTATGGGGTGTGTTACACAAGCAACAGGGCTATGTTTAAAAGCAAACAACAGCTTTGGCATCCCAAAACACTGCCCCACTCATAGAGTCACAGAGCAAATTGGGTAATGGAGATGGCTTTGGAATCCCTTATATTCTCATTCTAGCTTAAAATTTTTGTGGATGGGGGTTGAGTAAAGGCTGCTGAGACTCCGCTTTGTTACCTTCAAAATGGGTAGTGCAAATTAGACCTATTTAAACAGTGACCATTGAGATGAAATTGCATCAGCCCGCTAACTAGCAAGCTTTCTGGTTCAGAGAAGGAATCTGAAAAATATTGATTATTCACATTGTTATTATTAGTCACTACAGGAAAGAATTCATTGTACTGAAGACAAAGAACGATATTCAGATGTTTTCTGCTCCTAACTTCCTCCTTCCTACTTGCTATGGCTATTTCTTCCCTGCAAGCTTAAACATGGGATCCAATCTTACACCCATCTTATCCCAACTGTGAGTCACCTGTAATGGCCAGAGCAAACCAAGAAAGAAGTATTACGGCTGCAGAAAGACTGCAGGCTTTAACAAGTGATGTTCTTCACCCATTCTATTAGCTGAACTTAGAAACTTAAAAGGGGGCAGGAAGATGTCAGTACACTTTTTTGAGACTCAGTCTTTTCATTTGGACTGTAAACTTTGCAAGTCAGTGAAGGAGATCCACTAATTCTATGTATGTAAAGATAAAGCTCAATGTCAATATAATAGTAAATTTTTATCGTCTTTTTGACAAGCTTTAGATCACCATGGAACCATGCCCCTGGGTGTTTCTATGGGGTTTCCAGAGAGGCTTAACTGAGGAAGGAAGACCCACCCTGAAGGTGCATGGTAAGACCCCGAGGGCTGCTGTTCGAAACTGAATAAAAAGAGAAAGTGTACTGAGTGTCAGCGTTCATCTCTCTCTGCTTCCTGAGTGCAGGTGCGCTGGAATTAATTGCCTCACACTTCTGATGCCTTGGCTTCCCTGACAAGGTACACTATATTTATAAATTGTAAGCCACAATTAAACCAATATTCTTCCTGTATTTTGTCGCTTCAAGGTGCAATAAAGAAGTCTAAGCCAGAATTACAACAGTGGTTTGGAACAGTGGAAGACCTAGGCCTGAGGAATATGAGGCATATGCCACAGTGGTGGAAGGTGGGGTGGGGGAGGAATCTCCATATCTAAAGCACCTCTTATCTCACTGAAAAGGAAACAGAGTTTCAGAATCTTTTTTAGAAACAGTGCATATAACAAAGACCACTGTATGCTGAAACCACCCACTCCCATCAAATGGCAGACCTCATTTAACACAGATAGGATAAAAATACCAAACTCTCAAGTCAGACTTGGAGTCTAGTCTCATCTACAGCAATTATAAGCTGGAAAATTCAATGAATATCCTTATCTGTAAAATGGAATAAAAATGTCCACTCTAAAAGTAGGCTATGATAATTGAGCCAGGATCATCTGTCAATGGTCAGACACATAAATATTATTTTTTATTATTAACAACTGTGTTCCTTTACTTGATATTCTATGTAAAGCTGGCCTTTATGCTTCTTCCTTATTTTTTTTGAAAAACTGAAAACTCAATTCTTGTGTATTTTACTATTATATATATATATGTATATATATATATATATAATATCAAATAAATGTCTCTAAACATACTGAAGTATACTGAACTGTGTACAGATATGCGGGGTGGGGGTTCAGGCATGCCATAGTGTATGTGGAGGTCAGAGAAAAAGTTCATATGTTGGCCCCTGCCTTCCAGCCTGTTTGAGAAAAGGTCTCTGTGGTTCTCTACAGCCCAAAGATTTTCCTGAATCTGTCTCCTATTTCAGTCTAGATATGCTGGAATTATAGATATACTATAATGTCCAGAATTACATGTGTTCTGGAGACTCACACTCAGATCCTCACACTTGCACATCAATAACATTACTCACTAAAGATTTCTCTCCTGCCCAATATTTGGAAATAAATATAGAAAAAGCATCCAGAATCAACAAAAAACCCATGGGTAATAAAGACAGCACATTACTACCTATCACTCACAATTACTGTGATACTGAGGTAGATTTACCATCCTCTGTATTCCTTCCCTCAGCTTCTCCAGGAGGTCTGCATTGTGATGTGTGCAATAGAGAACAGATTATATGCTGTCTTCAGGAGCATCCTCTAGGAAGTAGACAGTTAAGGGTTATTTGTGCTATTTGTGAGACTGAGGCCATCTTCCTTGCTCTCTCACTGTTTTATCTCTGCCACAAAGTCCTATTTTTCATCCATCCATGGTTCCTTTTATCTCAACCTGGTATGTTCTTTAAGGTTCTGAAATCTAATGGCAATCTATATGTCACACTCTTTTTCTTGAAAAGCCCTGATTCCCTTTCACCCTCCTGCTACAGGCTCTGAGAAGTCCTGCATTGCTTAGTGTGTACATTTTATACTGTATTGCTTCCGTATATCTGACCACAGATATCTTCTCAGATCAATACCTTCCTAATGCCTGTGCTGCAACTATATAGAAATGCAAGCATGCTGCATTCACCTTAACGAGAAATGAAGGGGGCGTTGAAATATGATTACCAACAGTGATCACAAGCAGAAGACACAAATTACAGAGTTGCTTGGTTTCGTATTGTGGGTATAAGTATGTGTTTCAAACTGCAGACTGAAGTCCTAGCTCCCAGTACCACTGAATGTGACCTTACTTGAAAACAGGGATTTGCAGATGAAGACAGGTTAAGGTCAGAATGGATTAGGATGGACCATCAGCCCATAAGGGATACTGTTATGATAGAGGGATTTGGAAACACACAGGGTAGTCATAGGAACACAGCTATGGGAAGACAGGGACAGAAGATAGAGACACATTTCCATTCATCCAGGAATATTATAGACTGTCAACAGTCATCAGAGGCTAGAAGAGCTGGGGAAGGGTCTTTCCCTTCACCTAGAACTTCAGACGGAGCATGGCCCTGCCATTGTCTTGACTCTGAACTGTTGGCCTACAGAGCAGTGAGGAAACAATCTCCTTTTGTTTCCACACACCCAGGATTTGGGACTCTGAAAATGAAGCTCTAGGAAATGAGAACATTTGGCTCCCGAATTTTTCTCATGTAGAATCAGATGCTTCTTGCTCAGTCTCCTCTTCTAGTTCTTTCTCTTCTCCTTTAGCAATGAATGGCAGATGTCTTATATGGAAGACCTTAACTCTGGTAGCATTGTTGCTCCAAAGGGAACAGAGACAGGAGTTTGGCTTCAGCACTATCCATGTGGCACTGTGTATCTGAGAAGGACATTTGCCATGTGCTTAGTTTCCAAAATGGGGGCCTGACTCTAACCTTCTAACCAGTAACCACTCCACTTCTGACCCAGAATACTCCATCTTTGGAATGAACATGCATTTGCCCCAGTTAGTCTGGGGTCCTTTCCTTTCCCACATCAACATACACCATCATTCACATCCAGAGTTGGATCACATTCACCAAAACCCTCCCTCTACCTCCCACACACAGATTTACTACAATAGCCTTCATCCTGACCTCTGCTTCTGTTTTCAGCTTTGCCATGTTTCCACCACACAGATGCTAGTAGTGTGTGCTCCATTAAAGCATAAACCCTTCCACTATTTAACCAGCTCCACAAGCCTTTGTGCAGCAGATGGAAAGCACCCAATGTTAAGAAGTTTGATTTGTTGTAGCTTCACCAGATACTACCCTGTCCCTGACACCATGTGTGCATCCCCTTGCTTTAACCAAGTTACTGGAACAACACTCCTTCATGAAATTCTTCCCTGCTGCCTTGTGGGGAATGAAACCTTCAACATGTCCCTTTACCATGATCTTGCCTCCTATTGGACAGCATGGTGCACACAAAATGTGTGTGTGGGGGGGTGTCCTCATGAACACATGCACATTAGAGACGGAGACAAAGACATTAAACAGTATGCCCATTGCTTGGTTCTAGCTCTTAGGTCAGAGCCTAACACATAGCAAGTATTTAAAGCATGTTGATTATTTCAAGAGGAGGTGGAATGTGTGTAGTCAGGGACATGGGGAACAGAATTTTGTTGCTCTCAGTTTGAGCTACTGACACTAGAAAACTCAGGACTGCCCCCATGGCATGCTTTAGTCACAAAATGGTGCTTTGGTAGGCCATGAGTGTTCTCTTGGTTTATAGTAAAAGCCAAGATTCTTTAATCCACTCACTGTGAGTCAGCTAGGTCTTGTTTTGTTCACCTAGAGACTGGGTTGAAAAGTTGTAAGTTTGCGGGAAAACAGTTGTGCCTATCGTTCACTTTAAGAAATTAATAATTACTCTCACACTAAGGCTACCCGCCCAGAGCGGTGAGCCTCAAGGTCCTTAGTAAGAGAGCCCGGCACCCTCAGCCTGGGCTCCAGGGGCTCCTGTGATCTCCTGGATCCTGCACTGCCTGCACCGTCCTTCCTTCTGTCACTGGATCACTGGGCAACCAGGAGGCCCTGTTTAGGTGCTGAGGAGTTCCATCTGGACGGGTGAGTGTGTGCTATCCAGGGGCGATAGTCCCAGAAGAGAGCACAAACCCCCCTCCC
>NW_026068209.1:946531-953974 GCF_014885135.2 Alexandromys fortis
CACTGGGTTTTGATCCTACTTCATGTTCTGGCTTTGTGGGAGCCTAGCCAGTTTGGATGTTCACCTTCCTAGACCAGGATGGAGTGGGGAGGACTTTGGACTTTCCACAGGGCAGGGAACCCTGACTGCCCTTCAGACTGGAGAGGGAGGGGAGAGGAGTAGGAGGAGGGGGAGGGAAAAGAAAGATGGTGAGGGAAATGGGAGGCAGGGAGGAGGCACAAATTTTTTATTTATTTTTTTCAATAAAAATTTATATTAAAAAAAATTAATAATTATTGCTTGTTATTATTATTTTCACGGTTTTTCAAAGTAGGTTTTCAGATGAAGTTCTTACAAACACATGAGAATAATCATTAGCCTTAAGCAAGAGCTTACTGTGTGCTGGGGCTGATCAGACGTTCTTTGCCTTACACATAGGAGGAAGGTAGTAACATGCCCTCCATTCTACACATGAAGAAACTGTGGTTTAGGAGACTTTGTTAAGGGCCTGGAATTACTGAATAGATAAATCAAAATTCAAGCACAATAATTTATATTTCATATCTTACTTTCAGGTCCAAAATCCATTCCATGCAACAAGGTTATTTTGGCAGGGCAAGGTTCCAAGATCAGTTTTGGAGGTTATGGTTTTTTTCCATGCAATAATGAACCTAAAACCCAATGAAGGGAAAGGGTCTCACATCAAAGTTAGCCATTGCCTGGACCTCACAATCAATAGCAAAAGGTGGTCAGTAGGGGTAGCATCCATGTGATAGAGGCAGGACACAATGAAGACATTCAGGGAGCAGATAGGGATCAGGAATGTATGCGTATGATACCTAATGCCCAGAGAGAGAAATTAACCTGGCTGAGGTCACACAGTAAGCCAGCACTTGAATCTCTCTCCTGGGGCTAACATACCTTAATTTTCCTCTGTAATTAAGACATCTTAATTATGATACAAGCAGTCAGGCCACACTCCAAGATGATCTAAAATCTCTGTGACAGGAAAGATGTGGTGTGCATGTCCTTGTGTTAGCTTGCAGCCCACAGGACAGAACAGGAGGATTTGTGGTGTGTGTGTTCTTGTGTATTCACAAAACACACAGGACAGGGGGATTTGTGGTGTGTGTGTTCTTGTGAATTCATGCAGCACACAAGACAGGAGGATTTGTGGTGTGCATGTCCTTGTGTATTCACGCAGCACACAGGACAGGAGGATTTGGTCTGTGTCTTGAATTTTTTCTGTGTTATTATTTGGTGGCTATTTTGGAAACATCTTTTGGAGATTAAGTCCAATTAGGAAACAGATGGCACTGAAATATTGTCAAACATATCAGATCAGAAGCAAATCACTGGCTTAATTATGTAAATAATTAAAATGTATATTTACACCTGATCGTGCAAACAAGGGTGAAACGCCTGCTTTCAGGGTTGGTTATAAGTACCAGCAAGGTGTCAAGCTGTAGAAGTAGGTCATACCCAAGTCACTTCTTTAGTGCCTCACTATCCTGGAAAACATTCATGAGAAAGAATTAAGAACCAATGGATGGTTTGGGGAGAGGACTCAGCCCATAAAGTGCTTGCTTTGCAAGCATATGGACCTGAGTTTGATCCTCAGTAACCACATTAAAATAAAAATAACCCATGTGTCTGTATTCACTGTAATCCCAGTGATGGGGAGGTGGAGACAGGCAGATTCCTGAGGCTCACTAGCCTGGTCTAGCCTACTCACTAAGCTCCATATCAGTGAGAGACTTTGACTCAGCAAGCAAGGTAGGGTCTAGCAAGTGGGTCAGTGGATGAGAACATGTTCTGAATAAACCTGTTGATGTGAGTTCAATCCCAGGAACCTATTTTAAAAACTGGATGTGGTGGTATACAAATGCAATCTCAGTACCCCTCTAGCAAGATGGGAGGCAGAGATAAGGACTAGCAGTGGACCTCTCTCTACTTCCCACCTTACTTCCCACATTTGCACACCACCATACCCAATGCATGAACTGACTTTGTAGAACCATTCTCTATGTAGAAATATCTTACTCAGCTGCAAGGGGTGTGGACCTTGGTCCTGCTTCAGTGAGGGGACAGGACAGTCATAGTTGACTTTCCAGGCAAGACCTTAACCTCTCTGAGGAGTGGATGGGAGGTGGGGTGGGGGAAGAGGAGTGTAAGGAGAGGAGGGAGGAGGAACTAGGATTGGTATGTAAAAAATTAGTTAATAAATTAAAAAAAGAAATAGCAGGAAGCATGCTGTCCTGGAGAACATAACCACAAAAACATCAAGAGAAAAGCTGTCTCAGAAACAAGACAATATGAAAGAAAGAACCCTCAAACACTGTCATCAGACCCCCACTTATGTGTCATGGTACACTTGTGCCTACGTACACACAGTGTTACAAAGGGGCATGGTTCCTGAGAATTTTCACCAAGCTACCCTCTAACTGCCACATTCATGCACACAGAGATAGATACGTGCAAAGAGATAGAGAAGTGGTAGATAGGTGATAGCTATAGATAGATGGATGGATAGATAGGTAAATAGATGGTAGAAAAGACAGATAGATAATTTAAAGAGTCAATAACAAATGATAGATCTCTGAATATGCTAGGGCTAAAGGACTGGGCTTGGATAAAAAGTCTCCCTAGTGGGGTAAATGCAGCCTCCAGGCCTATGGTTTTATTTCTGCCTTTCCTCTTTCAGAAACATTTGAAAGCCCACTGCTGCCTCAGATTCATACTCCTTGAGAACAAACCCAGTCTAGATTATGTAGACCTTGATAGAGACTTACATTCATACATATCCTCATTATACTCCACCCTCCAAAAAAGAATAATAAATATTTAGGGTTGTGGAAATATCTCAGAAATACCTAATCCTGCACAAGGCGCTTAGTTTGATACCAACACCATTAAAAGATAAATAAAATTACTTATATAAGACACTGTGATTTGAGGAAAGGTCCGAGTTCTTCTCTTAGCTTACTCACCTGACACACTTTTAATAGCTATGAAACACAGATTGAGAAAACATAAACCTCCTATGAGCTCAGTTTTTTGTCAGACACTAATATATACATCTGTTATTGTTTACAGTATCTCTATTTATATAATAGAAAAGTAAGAAACTTGTGAGGGTTAGCCAAGAATATACTGCCCATGTTCATGATGCAACAATTAAAGCAACAGTCACTTAATAGTGAAATAGTCCCATTCCTCTCTCTCTTTTAATAAACCGAGGCAGTCTGGAGTCCATGAGCCTCCAGAGCCTAGCTATTTCTATTTGCTCTTCCAGTATCTTTAATGCACAGCTTTCATCTTCTGGTCCCAATTCACTGCTTCAGTCTTTATTCTGGGTAAATTTGTGCTCAAATGTAGAGATCGTCTTTTAAGATGGTTTCCAGTAATTCTACCTTCTGGTTATATGAGCCTTTGTATTGTCTCTTTTTCAAATAGGGGTTTCATTGAAATCAACAAAATATAAGAAAAGTGAAAATAGGTAGTTTCTAGGATGAGTCATAGGAAATATATCAGTCTTGGTCTTTTCGGTTGCTCAGTTTTGGAAAATTTTATACAACATCCACGTTAATTTAACACAATGGAAACCCAGCTTCTTCTACCTTGTGTGTGAGTCAGCTGGAAATTGATAGAACTGTAGAATCAACCTTCAAATGGCTGCAACTCCATTGTACATGATCCCTGAACCAAAAATACCAACATAGTCTGCTCCAAATTTCCTGATACAGACACCTGAAAAATAACTTCTGCAAACATAAGTAGTCTAAAAAATGTAGTTTTGTGTAACCCACTGCATAATCTGTAACTAATGTACCAGCTAACACTCAGATTCAACCATGAGAAAAGATGGAGAAAAAAGGTAGTAGGAGCCATTTCTACCCTAATACACACCCACACAGAGTGAGAGAGAGAGAGACAGGGAGAGAGACAGAGAGACAGAGAGACAGAGAGAGATTCTAGGGTCTGTTCTGCCTTATGATCCTGCTTTTAAATAACAAGTAACACTAGGTGTCTGGATTGACATAAAGCATATCACTATTGTTGAAGTTGTAGATGGCTTTGTGTTCTCTGTTATCTTTAAGCATGAAAATTCTTTCTTTTTAAGATCAGAGTCCATTCTTCTCTGCTCCTCCCTTTTCCTTAACTCCTCCCTCATTTCTTCACCTTCATTCTCTACCTGATTCCTTCCTGCCTGTCTCAATTTCTTGCCATTTGGTATCTAGTAAGGCAGCTAAGTGTGGTGACTTGATCCATCAGAGAAAACAAGTAAAGGCAATCTGAATGGAATGTATATAACAGAAAAAATGTCAAAATTCCTGTAGATAACCTAAACGTGTAAGAATTATCTCTTCAACTTTGCTCTATTCTATTTCTGAAGGGCAGATGACCAATGCAGGTCACACTAAATGAATATAGATTACACAAACACAAGGATTGGGAATTACTGTTACCTTTTTTCTCTCTTTCTTTCTTCCTTTCACTTAGTAACTGCTATTTCCCTGTGAGTTTGTATTAATCAGCCCACTCAGTTATTCATTCATCTATGCACTTATTTACTGAGGACTTATCACAGCTCCTGAGATGCTCAGAGCCCTCAGTAGTTACAATGGAAGATGATGCTGAACTAAAGAACTGATGAAGAGAGAGTGTTCCGTGGAGAAGTACAGATAATTCTTTAGTTCAGCATCATCTTCCATTGTTTCTCTGTCTTCCATGGTCTCCAATGGCCACTGTCCTTTTCCCAACAGCATTCCTACCATCTAGGATTCTTCTTGTGTTTATGTATCTGTTGGTACTCAGAACCCAAGACAGAGACAAAGTCTCAGCATCCAGCAAATGGTTGTCATTTATCATCTTAAGTCAGTTATTTAATTCTTTAAAATCTTTTTTACTTATGAGATAAGAACAAGGATATTCCTAGGAGAGTTGGATAAATTTGATAGAGGTGGGTGATAACTGTTTTGTTATATGTAATTTTACTATGTTAAAGTTAAAGCCTTTTTTTTTGTTTAAACAGAAAAAGGGGAAATGATGGAGGTGGGTCTTGTATCTATCTGTTGCTTTCATTGGTAAATTAATAAAGAAACTGCTTGGCCTTTTATACGACAGAAAATTAGGTAGGCGGAGTAGACAGAACAGAATGCTGGGAGAAAGAAGCTGAATCAGGCAGTTGCCATAGCTCTCTCTTTAAGATGGGTGCAGGTTAAGACGTTACTGGTAAGCTACCACCTTGTAGTGGTACACAGAGTATTAGAAATGGGGTAATATAGATGTGAGAGCTAGCCAGTAAGAGGCTAGAGCTAATGGGCCAAGCAGTGTTTAAAAGAATACAGTTTCCGTGTAATTATTTCGGATGTAAAGCTAGCCAGGTGGCGGGACGCAGCCCACAGCTCCTTACAACATAAATTAAACTCTGAAATCTATGTAATATGAAAACACTGTGTCAGGAGAAGAAGTGTTCAATGAACAAAGTGTTCACTGCACATGCCATCATCACTTCCTCCTTTGAACATGGGAGGTGGAGCACACAACCGTGCATTACACCATAGTTAAGCTTTCTTGTTTTCATTTTTGTTTTAAGATAGCTCATGCATCTCAGGCTAGTCTTGAAGTGTCTATGTAACACAGGATGACCTGAACTTTTATCTTCTGGCCTCTATGTTCTAAGTGCTAAGAGTAGAGGTGTGTAACACACTCAATTTGTGAGGTACAGGGATTCAAACCCAGGGATTTCTGTATGACAGGCAAACCCTACTAACTGAGACACATCTTCAGCCCTTAAGCACACATGAGTATCTGATGGCTACTGTCTGCTTAACACATCACAATTTGTGTGAAGGAGACCCAGAAGGTAAAAGTAGAATCACACAGATAAATGTGGTGAAGTTGAAACTACAACTTAGTTTCCAACTTCAGTCTGAACATTAACTCCCAAGGTCAACTAAAGCAGGGATATTTACACATTATATACTTACAATCCCTTTTGGTTAGAGAATTTTATTTTATTTATTATTGCTACTACTACTATTATTATCGTGTGTGTGTGTGTGTGTGCGTGTGTGTGTGTGTGTACCATTGTGTGCATATGGAAGTCAGTGGAAAACTTCCAAAAGTCAAGACCCTTCTTCCACTTTGTTGAAGTAAAGTTTCTTATTGTTTATTCCCCACTCTGACAATCTGACCCTTGAGTTTCTGGGCTATTCTCCTGTTACCTGTCTCCTATCTCATGCAAGTAGTGCAAGAATTATGCATAGGATTCAACCCACATGGGTTTCTGGGCTTGAACTCAGGTCATCAGATGTCTCAACAAGCAAGTCAGCAAGTCACCTTGCTGGCCACTAAACATATATGTGTGTGTGTGTGTGTGTGTGTGTGTGTGTGTGTATAATAGATGTGCAAATCAAACATTTACCAATTTAAAACTATAAAGAAAGTTATTTTAAATGATTATTTAATATACATATAAACTATCCTTTATTTTAAAAAGCAAATTGGGCTATTAACAAAATATATGGTCATTACGTTTGTAGAATGAAATTATGGCTAAATATTTGCTATTTTAGGATGTGGAGTATCTTAAATTCTTTTTCTCAGTTGATCAACATTTTGATTTTACTACTGTCAATCCTGAGGATGCTATTTTGCATAAATACATAAAACAACTAGGTATAAGGCCATTTCAGAAACCATTACAAGTTCTGTCCTAACCACCAGGGATATTCTCATCTAACAGTTCTCATGAAATCTAGATCAGTAACTTAAACAGAGGTTTTTGAAATCAAATAATATAATACAATATAATACACAAATATGCCAATTTTCCACTTCCAAGTTGAGGAATGATGATGGGAAAAAGATTATTTTGATAAGAACAGAGTATTTTTTGAGTACACTATAATGTCCCATGTATGATATACATTAGTTTTGAATCTGGTCACAGGAGATTTATTTTAAGTAATATTTCCTAACTGCATGTCATGATGGAATGTTCAAACAAATGCATGTTTAAAATCAATTTTGACATGAATTCTCATGTATGATGGGTTTTTTTTTATCAGTATCAGAAAACCACCATGGGATAATTTTACATCTTATTTTAAATTAGTATTTTGTAATTGTATGTTCAGAAGCACTTTACTATTCTCAAATTTTGAGGAATGGCGGAACCGGACGCGCACGGTGGGCGACTTAGCTGGCGCAGCGGCCGGGACCGGCGGGTACTGACACAGTGGCAGACAACACAGGCAACAGGGACCAGTGCAACACCAAGAGCAGATTGCCCCAGGACAATTAAATCAAAGAGGTAGGCCTTTGGTTGGCGAGGTCCCTGGCAAACAGGGAACCTGGTTCTTTTCCTGAAGACCCGTCTGAGGGGTGAGAGGGATCTTGGCCCCTGGCAGGAGCCAGGAAACAGAACAAGGGAATTTTGCAAGAGGAGCCTCTGGC
>NW_026068209.1:959388-976108 GCF_014885135.2 Alexandromys fortis
AAGAAGAAGGAGAAGGAGAAGGAGAAGGAGAAGGAGAAGGAGAAGGAGAAGGAGAAGGAGAAGGAGAAGGAGAAGGAGAAGGAGAAGGAGAAGAAGAAGAAGAAGAAGAAGAAGAAGAAGAAGAAGAAGAAGAAGAAGAAGAAGAAGAAGAAGAAGAAGAAGAAGAAGAAGAAGAAAAGAAGAAGAAAGAGGAAGCAGAGATGAAGTAGCTGAGAGCTAAAGGACATAAAGGCTACAATCTCTTCTGGACCTTCTCCCTCTGACGTATTTTATGAACCTCAAAAGATATCGAGCTGTCACAGGAAGCTAAAGTCCTCAGGAAACTCATGCAGCTGACAAGCAGCCACTTACATGGCTCTCTCTGAGTTGGTAGAGTTCAGAGCTATCACCTCAACTGCCAAGCCTGTCTCATTTCCTAGATGAGCATGACAAAATAAGATCAAATGAAGTTCCGCTCTTCTCTCTGTTCCTTATTATTTAAATGCATGGTCAAAATGCAATCAACCAGGTTATAGTTTTGATAATGTGTGAATTAAAAAGTGTCACAGAGGGTACTAAAAATTTATAACTAAGAAAATTTTCAGACCAATGAGAGATTTCAAATAATTGAAAAAATTTCAAAAGGAATGGGTTTCAAGAGGAGAATGGGGCCACCTTTGGAGAATGTCTCCCCCCTGGAGAACATCTACAGAGACACCCAAAGCCAACCATTGCTGTTGAGGTACCTATGGAGATTTTTTGTTCTCTAACATAATCTAACTCATTGTCTACCTGAAATTAATTTTGATGCTTGGGATGAAGTAAAGTCACAGTTTTGAGATATCTGTACACAGTGAACTGATTACAAGAGGGAAAATCAACATATCCATTTCCTATTGAGAATAGGTCCAGATTCAGGTCCTTCAGATACAGAAACTCTAGTCTTGGTACGTTGCAATCTGTACCTTTCTCCATCATCAATGAACAGCCAGAATTAAGGATCATAATCCCAGTCTTCAAACTGAGACTGATTAGCTCTGAGATTTAAACAAGTCTCTTTGAGACTACTCTGTGATGGTGAGGGCAGGGAAAATGGAGTAGTATCTGGAGGAAACAGTATCTAGAATTCCCTTTCCAGCTCTAACAAAACCCCCTACTTTTACCATATTTGCCCATGGAAGAAAGCTAGCCTAACTTTAAAAGGTTTGAGAGCAGCTAAACTTGATGGCCTTTATTTAATCAGTAAATAGTTACTATGGTATCTACTACATGCCAGCCTAAGTAAAGAAAAAATAATCAAAGCTGAGTCAGGTGTTAGCTACTTCCCCAAGACTTCACAACTGGAAAGGAAAAGTGTACCCTTCAGAGTTACTGAATAGCAGCATCAACAGAAGAATGAAGAAAAGGGTCTGCTATATTATAATAGATATATAAAAATTCTCTAGTTGTAATTGGAAAAGGAATCTCTGAGTTAGCCTTACCTTATCTTTAGGCTTTAGAGGCTCCACAACACCAACAAAGGGCTGTGAATATACGATCTAGAGAAATCAAATAATCTTCAGGTTTAAAAAATACTTTTAATCACTACAAAGATGATCTCACCTCCTCAGGGCCCATTTCTAGGGACATATTTGGTTGTCACAGCTTGGGGACGAGTGATGACTCTAATATGAAGAGCAGAGTGAGGTGTTGCTTAGCATCCTACAAGTCCCCAAGACACGCAGCCTTCTGTGATAAGAACTATTCACAAAAACCACCAAGTGGAACATGGGGAAAATCCTACTCTGAAACTACATAAGGATAAACCAACCATTTTCTAGGATTTTCAGTATTGCTGATACATGAACTATTGTGAGATTTGGCCAAAGAACAAGTTAGTGGGAAGGGTTGAAAGGTTTCAAAGCTAAGGATTCTTTATCCCTGGTGTGGGAGGTCCTTCTGTCTATGTGTTGCTTTTTTTGGTTAATGAATAAAGAAACTTGCTTGGCCTATAGCAGGGGAAGAAGAAGGCGGAGTTAGGTAGATACCATGGATCCACCACTAGAGTCAGACTTGCCGAAAACTTGCTGGTCAGCCACTGTCACTTGGTGATATACAGATTAATAGAAATGGGTAAAATGAATAGACCAGTTAGCCAATAAGAAGCTAGAGCTAATGGGCCAAGCAGTGATTTAATTCATACAGTTTTTGTGTGATTATTTCAGTTCTGGCCAGGAAGAGTAAGCCGCTCCTCCTCCAACATATCCCCATGGTAGTATATCAAGGCAAACTGCAACAGGACTTTGGTGATCACATTCTGAAGTAAACCTAAGCCCCTAAATGGGCTATGATATGTCAAGCTTCTCATTTCCTTGCATCACAGTCAAATCCTACTTCTTGACCCTTGCCACTGTCTGGACCACTTGACACTTTGTCTCCCTTTCTCAGTCAACTTCCACAGCACCTCCTTCTATGCTCTCTTAAGTCTCTGATAGTTCTCCACGCCTCCTTAGGAGTTAGGCACATAAACCCTTGTCCTTATGATTCTGACCCTACCCAGAGACATGTCAGATTGAGGCAAAAGATAATGTGTCTACCAAACAGCTTCAGTACTTCAAGGAGAAAGGTGGCCATGGACTCATGGAGTTGATCTTCAGTTCAAATCAGAGCCATCACTATAAGCAGAGTGACTTGAAAGGTTCATTTCTGCTTCTGAGCTTCAGCATCCTCGTTTGTAAAGAGAATTTAAGAACCCTTTCTCAGAGAGCTTGGAAGGTAACAATGCATATGAAATTTGAAGTAGAACACAGGAAAGCAATGAGGAGGCAGTGACAATGACGTGGAAAATTAATCCCTTCCCAAGTTTTAGCACAAAGTCCCACAGATGGAGATCACTCAAGAAACATCTCCCCCCCTCTACTCCAAAAGAAAAATCCAACTTCACTTTCTCTTTACAGAAGTTCAGCTGCAAATTGGCTCCATAGGGGAAGAAGTCCTCTTTGACCTCTGCCTAATGAGCCCATTGCTATCTTGGAAATAAGCAATCATTGGGATTCTTGAGGTGTAAAAATTTCTGGGATTTTTTTATGTGAGCCTATCCCCAGTTAAAGAAAAAATACCTTTGTTCAGTGACATTGCACATTCCTTGTCTTCCCACCTTGGACATGGGGACTCTAGAGCAGATTAGGGTGATTTGATGAGCTGGAGTCATGCCAGGTTTATCCCTTAACTAATCTATTTTCCCACAAATGAATCCTGAAGGCAAGCTTGATCTCAACACAGTCTGTCAGCCTCTACCACTTCTTGTGGAAATGATTGGCACAAGTCTTTACCCCTGGTTAACCATCCGCTTCACAGTCCTTCTCCTCTGCCATTCCCTAATTTATCCTACCAAGCTTTAAAATGTGTCATCAACAATCACCATATTAATAGTCCCTACGCTTAAAACACTTGCATCTAGCCACATATGGAACTTTTCGTGGAAAAATTATTCAGCCTATGATTCCCAAATTTCAAATTTATTCAGGGTTTTAAAAATCAATTTATTAAGCTTTAACCACAAAAGTGCCAGGCCTCATGCTAGGCATTAAAGATACAGGAATGAACAAGTAGGCAGACCTCTGCCTTCAGGGTACTTGTTACTGCTGTGTTGAAGAAGGAATAGTTCAAAACAGAACCTACATGAGACTTGGTGCCTGGGGACAGGAAGGGCTTCACAAACAAATTAGAGTCTTAACTTGCTGCCCTGAGGATGAGTGGGGATTAAGCAGGTGTGGTAGCTGGGTCTCATTGCTGTGACTTAGACCTGACAAAAGAGCTTTAAAAGGAGCAAAGATTTGTTTAAGCTAATGGTTCAGAGGTTCTGGTTCATCATGGTCTACCTACTCCTCTGCTTCCAGATGAGACAAGGCATCATTGTAATAGAGAAAGCAGGCAGCTCACAGAAGACATGAGAGAAGGAGAGAAAAGGAAAAAGAGAGAGAAATGGGAGGGTCTGGTAACACTAGGTAAAAAGGCACCCGCCCCCCATGGATCAGCCTCCTCCAGCTAGGCCTTGCCCTCTGAAATTTCCTGAACTTTCTAAAACAGTCTCATATGCTGAGAACCAAGTATTCAACACACTAGCCTGTGCCTAGGTGCTTAGGTATAAAAACACAACAGTTAGAGGAAGACAGTAAAGTCACCGAAACAGAATATGTAGTCCTGGAGTTAAGAGTGAGTATCTTGAGTGGATAAAATAGAAATCCAGGTTTTCTGAAATGGAGAAAAACAAGAAGGCTAAAAGACAAGGACAGAGAAGGGTTCAAGGGCAGATCACAGGGCTTTTCCTAAGGCCAATGAGAATACATGTGTACTGTGCATAATTCAATATGTTTGTGCTTTCTATGCATCCATTCATGGGTAAAGACAGATAATTTCAGTGTACCACAAAACAGTACCACTGATATCTCTGATAAGAGAATGATTGGTCTTAAGGCTAAGATTCAAACATTGGTCCCTTTTAGGACCCTGCAAAGCAGGGGATGCTCATCTGACTTTGTCCAGCGAGCTAGTTTCTCCAATAATATTCAGCAGAGTCATGAGCACCACCCAGGAAGCAGTTGATGAATGACAGCAAAAATGGTATAGCCACAATGCAGAAGCACCAGTACATGCAAAGAAAGACAACATGCCAGTGAGACTGACACAGATGAACATTGTTTAGGGAATAGTGGTGGGGTAAGATTTGATGCATGAGTAAGAAGAAAAAAATGTTTCAGATGGAAGGACATACTTACAAAAAAGGTGCAGAGGAGAGAAGAGTCTAGGAAAAATCTAAGATACGGTGTCCAGAGAGCAATGGAAGATTTATGCTCAGGAAAAGTGGCAGTCAGTTAGGAAGACTTTTGAATATGGGGTTTTCTGAAAGTATAATGATTTGGGGACAACATACAATACAAAGGGAGCTTTAGATTAGAAGGACAAAGATGCCCCAAGAAACAGTATGTTTGGAAAGCAGTAGGTGAAAAGTAGGGAGTGCAGAGAGAAAGAAGGAAAAGATAAATACAAATTGTCTTCTAGAAAGAATGTTGAGGGGATTGAGAGTAGTTCAAAGTGTCAGCCTGCACTTAATATGAGAAAGGGAAATTCAGACAGCACATTGGCTAAAGACAGAATTCACATTGTCTCTGTGTGTGTGTGTGTGTGTATAAAGATGGATATGCACATTTGTGTTTGTAACTGCATATGCATCAAGTATCCAAGTATGTGCCTGCACATGTGAGCACATGCATATGGAGGCCCAAAGGCCAAACTTGCATTCTGTTTCTCGGGAGCTATCAAGCCTGCTTCTTGAAACAGTCTCTTACTGGGACCTGGGGCTCACAAGTTAGGCTAAAATGACTGCCTAACAAGCCCAAGATCTACCTGGTTCCCTAGTGTTGTGATTACGAACACATCACCCTACCTGGCTTTTATAAATTGGTGTTTGGGCTTGAATTTAGGTCCCTGTGTGTATGCAGTAAACACTTTACAGACTGAACCATCTCCCCTCCTCCAGGATCCAAGATTTATACCATAGTACCAATCAACCCTCAAATCTTAGGAACTGGTAATTTCTAATTTGGCCATCCATATTCCAGGACACTGAATGGGCCATGTTAGAAGGAGCTAGGCTGTAGATTCACAAACTGTTGCCCGCCAGACCCAAATGAGGCCAACTGAGAAGAGGTTTTAGTTGTTGAATGGCTGGAAAAATCAAGAGAATAATATTTTGTGACACATGAAATTTAAATTTCAGAGTTCATAACTATAGTTTCTTTGGGACACAGCCAGGCTGTGATTAAAAATTGCCTATTGCTGCTGTCCAGCTAGGAGAGGAAATGTGAATAGCTTTCGTGAGACTGCGTGGGCCACTAAACCATGCGGAGGAAATTGTAGATATGCTTCTTGTGGGAGACTGTCTCGTCTCGAATCCTGTCTCCTCAGTACAAGGTGTGCCTCTTCCTTTATTTTTCACTTCAGCCATATGGTCAGGTTCAAATATGTAACACATTCTCCAAGTTCAAGTTTGTATTCGGAGTAACAGAAACCTAAAGGTTTGTTTATGTACTGTTGAATCCTTGTAGTAAGGAGTGAGTCTGCTTTGGGAGAAGCCTTGATTTCTAAGTTTCCCTTCACTAAATATAAATCTCCATGACAAACTATGACAAAGGTTTTGATGGAGGAATTGGCAGGGGCCTTATGCTCTATCGACCACTAGGAGGGTGACTTGGGAAAGGTGCAGCCCTGCAGAGTAATGGGACTTGTAGATGAGTCATGCAAATGGATGCTGAGTTCCATCCCAGGACACTGTCTGAAGAGAGCTAATATGCTGGGAGAGATGAGGAACTACTGTGGTCAGCCCGGCCTGGGAGGCCTGGTGCCAATTCAATTTTCACAGCAGCCCACCTCCATCTGGAAAGAAAACTCTTTTTTTAATGCTCTTATTAAACCCTAATCTTAATCGTATTCATCATTGTTAAGTCTTGAAATTGTCTGGAATATTTAAATAGGACCAAGCTGATAGTCAGAGGGACAGATTTAAAGAGACAGCTAGAATTCTCTTCATGGAGCCCACCAAATAATCACTGGAGATTCAGACCCTGATAGAAACCAAGGTTTCTGAAGTGAATGATTTGCAACAGTGTCACAGGGGAGGGGGCTGCCAATTACATTTGGCCTGGATAATATTAGTCTTTCTTTCAAAGTCTCCTGAAAAACTTATCAGGGAAGGGAAGAAGCATAAACGGAAGATGAATTAAGGGTTTAAATGTACCCAAGGACTTGGAGGGATATTGAAAGCGAATAACTATGGGCCTCGCTCCTTTCAGCTCCAAAACAATGTGTATTAAATAACTCCAATGCCTCAGTCCCTGTCGCCAAGAATCTAATTTCTAGCTGTCCCCGGAAGGTCACATGGCTTGGCCAGCTCTTATCTCCTGATACAGGACAGACCATCTCCATGGCTTTTAGAACTATAAGCTGAGGAAGAAGCAATGCTCTTTGTTTCTTTCTTTCTTTTTTTTCTTTCTTTCCTTCCTTCCTTTTTCTTTGCTAAATAAAATATTTAATTCAAAATGATGGGCTTCCCCGTTTGTTCCCTCATTCATCTGACAGGTAGGGGTGAATGTGATTTTATCAATGATTTATTTTTTGTTGCATCTATGTATTATACGCACCATATACCTGACACACTAAATTCTGGCAAGAGTACTATGGGGTAGATCCCACAGCCTCTACTTCATAGATGAGGCAACTCATGTCAGGAGAAAATATATTAAGCACAGTCACCCTACCAAATTTGAACTCTGAACACATGCTTATTTTTCTTCCCTTTGGGTTTTACTGGCTTATCAGACTCCCACTGGCCCTCAGAAGGAGGATGATGTAGAAGAAAGCCATAGGTTCACTGCAGGCAAGAGATCACTGAGGACGAAGAAAATTTTTATGATATCCATATTATCAGGTTTGAATCCTGAATACTAAAACAATCTATTTAACCTTTACTCTGGATAATGCATACATTAGATGGGGTAACCTATATACCATCATAAAAATGGCGATTTGAAACCCGCTGACATAAAATCAAATAGCCCAGCCATAAAAGGCATAGCTTTTATGTGATTATCTTGCCAATATCTTCGTGTTGCTAAACTAAATCAAACTACAATTTTCCCGCATGCCCTGAATTTAATGGGAGCCATTAATGGGTCTGATTCCTTATAGATCTCCCTGTAATAGGAACATGGCCTCTTATGCCCTGGCCGATTAAAATAAAGCCACTATGCTGTCATCTGTTATGTTGCTTTGAGTATGTTGAAGAGTGGCCCTGCTTGAAATACCAAAGTTGTTGACATTCAAACTAGCATTTAAGACATTCCTAAAATACCCAGCATTGAAATATCTTTCTGGAACTTACTTCTGCTATTTCTATGTATCATTTCTTCCCCAGATCCAGTATGAGGAGCTTGGGTTTTTTGTTCGTTTGTTTGTGAGAATCTATTCCTGGAAAGCAAAAACAGTTGCAATCAAAGCTGCACTGTGATTGGCATTTTAGTGTACTAAGTACTGTGATTGGCATGTTAGTGTACTAAGTACTGTGATTGGCATGTTAGTGTACTAAGTACTGTGATTGGCATGTTAGTGTACTAAGTACTGTGATGGGCATGTTAGTGTACTAAGTACTGTAATTGGCATGTTAGTGTACTAAGTACTGTGATTGGCATGTTAGTGTACTAAGTACTGTGATGGGCATTTTAGTGTGCTAAGTTGGAGGGTTCTGGCGCTAACTAAAATGTCCACTATGCTCTGAGTTTTTTAAATACAATCCTACACTCTAGAACTCTCCCTAAATGTTTAGCTCATTCATCTTATAGATGTACCAACCGATACTTTGAGACGACCTAGGCCTTTTTAAGGTCACTAAATGTATGAACAACATCCCTGAACAGTGAAATCCAGTTGAATAGGGAATAGAATTTCACCAGGAGTAAGAAACCAGTGATTTACAAAAGACAGAAAGCAGCTCCCACGACATCAGGAAAGATCCATGTTCCCACATGTCGTCAAGGTCCTGCAATCAAAATCAGTCTTAGGAAGTTATTACGTCTTCATTCTTTGTTCTTCCCCTACATTTTCCTCATTGTTGCACCAGACAAGAACATTCTTCTACTGATCCCAAATCTTCCCCCAAGCAAAGTAACTGAATTTTCTATTTTTGAATACACTATGGGATAGTGTAAGTCTTTCTCAGAAAGGACCCCATACTTGTTTCTGGCTATCACATGCTGGTACCCCTTGATCATTGGCTCTATTTCCTTAAAGAAATTATACTAAAGGGAAACAGGACAGAGAAGTATCACACCAGTGGCTAAACACTTCACTTCAATCTATCCTCCTTCCTGTGTCTTCAGATCCACCCTAAAACCCCATTTCCTCTTTAACACCCCCCAACACACACACACACACACACACACAGTTCTTATCATGTATTTTCTTCATTTTGGTCAGTCAGCCAAACTTCCTAGGCTCATGTTTTCTCCATCTCTCTCCATCATCCAGCAGCCTTGACTGAGAGAAAGAAATGCCACTACAAAGGCATTGTCTCTTACTCTCTACTTGTCTGTTCCTAGTGGTTATTACAATGAGCTTCTCTCCTCTTTTTCTCAGGAAATACTTCAGAAGGACTGATTGTGTAACCAGTGATATCTACTTTGTTCTTAAAGTGTGGGGTGTTCTTACAGTCAGCATTATCAGTTACTTGTGAATGTATACTGTCTCTCTGACTTGAATTGTACTCATGGTTCCCCATGTACCTTGTCTACCTACTGACCCGGTTTAATCTTCAGAACCTGAACCCCTGATCTTCCATCTTTGAGACACTATCTCCAAAACTTAATGAATCCCAGAGAACTCCACATGAACCATTATTCCCCCAAGATGGCAGGAGAGGTGAAGGGCACAGAGTCCTGCGACAGATCTGGAGGTACAAACCCTTCCTCTGCTCTTGTGAAGCTGTAAGATCTTCAGAGAGCTAGTTACCCTCTCTGTACTTATATTTACTCAGAGCAGAAAACCAAAAATAAATGTGCACCAACTTCACAGAATTCTTGTGAAGACAAGAAGAATTAATGCACCCAACGCTTTATAATGTTCTACATGACACAGATTGAGTGCCCACCGAGTGTTTGGTATTACCTAGCTCTTGCAAGTTTCTAAGTTAATAATAGTATATCTACTTGACTTCCATACTGAACTGCAAATTGTTTAAGATCTGGGATTTGATCTTAGTCATCTTTAAATTTCTTGCCCACTTAATAATGCAGTTCTGGTTACCTAGGTGCTAATGAATATTTAATGAATGACTAAATAAATGAATAAATCTTTTTGAAACCTTCCTGAAGTCAGAAGGGAAAGTCACTATCCACTGTTATTTGCTTCTAGTGGCATATCTGAGTTCAGAGAGACTAGGGTGAAATGTTTCTTGGCTGTCACTCCAAGTCAGAAAAGACAGTATATCTCCATGACATCCAACCTGATGTTTACCTTCCACTACTTTAATAACCTCTCAGTAACTCAAAAGAATAAAATTCCATCTTCCCTTGATGTTACCTTTGAGTGGCAAAAAGCATTAGGTCTTTTTCCCCTCCCTACCTTCCCCCTGAGTTTCTAACGAAGCAGAAGCCAGCATGACTGTTTTATGTACCAATTTGTCTTTAGTAATGGTGTCAGCAGAGACAGGCTCACCTCTCCAAAGAGCATTTGCCTGGGAACTGGTGCAGAACAACCCAGGCAAGGTGCTCACTGTTTGAAAGTGCACTTGCAGCCATCAGCACCTTACAATGATGACTCCGTCCTACCATCATCTTCAAGCAGACATGTGCTTTTTTTTGCTGCACACGAAGATGACCAGTGACAGTTCTAGCCATGCATACATTAACAAGTCAGTGGGGAATTCACTGCATATCTAGAACATCTGAATTGTGCAACATTTGGGACAGTGTGTCAGTTTCTACAGAATGATTATTTACTTGGGAAAGGTGATGCTTTGGATTACCAATTTGGCAGGATCTAGAGTCACCTTGGAAACAAATCTCTAGGTGTGTCTGTGAGGGAGTTTCTCTATTAGGCTAACTGGTGTAGCAAGGTTCCCTTTAAATGTAGGTGGCATGTGTTGGGATCTCAGAATATATGAAAATAAAAAGCAGGCTGAGCACTAGTCTCTCTCTCTCTTTCTCTCCCTCTCCCTCTCCATCTCCATCTCCATCTCCATGCACTTTCTGAGATGAAAAACAATGTGACCAGTGATTTCCCAGCCCTGCAGTCCTGCCTACGTCATCATGATGGAATGACTGCCTCGTGGTACTAAAAGCCAAAACAAAACATCCCTACACTAAGCAGCTTTGTGTCAAAGTAAATTTGTTAAAGAAATTGCAAAAAGTATCTGATATAGGAACCAGACTTCCAGACAAGATAGGTCTCCAAGGAGCATGGATAGGATGAATGACATATAAGCCCTTTCCTTCAAGCTGCTTGAAGTGAAGTAGGGGACTCGGGCTTTCAAGCATGTAAGTTAACCATCTGTGTGTCTTTGTGGCAGGAGTACATTTAGGTTGGCATAGAATACAAATGCTTGCCAAATGTCTGCATGTCAGGGAAGGGTTCTGGAAAGTAGCAGCATCTGATTTAGGCTGATAATAATGCACAAAAATATATTAAAGAGATAAGAGTAGAAGGTTTAGAGATGGGCGCAGTAAAATCTAAGAGGAATAAAGGAGAGTCGACAGACACCACACATGAGAGAGCATGACCTTTTAGGGCACAGTAAGCTACTAATGCATGATTAGAGCATTAGCTTTGAAAGTCTAGGCAGCAGGGATGCAGGTGTCAGGTAATGGGTGACCTGGATATTGTGGCCAGAAGCTAAGATTTCACTGTGGCTAATGGTAAATCACGAGGAAGAGGGAATTAGAGAGCTAGGTAATCATACTTCGATGAGGCTCCTTTGTATTTCTCTGTGCAGTCTCAGATGCTATGTCTGGTTGCTGCATTTTGCTCTGCCTTAGCTGAGGACTAGAGTGGACAGGGTCCACTTAGCTACACATCTCAAAATGAAATCAACTCCAGCTAGCATGTAGCTATAGAAGAACTGTGTGTCTGGTCTGGAAGGTTGACATGATTCTCAGGGCAGGCTGGTAAATACATTAGTCAGCAGCTTTTCATGACAGTGGGCTGCAGCAACTCAGCCTAATTCTCCTGCGACTTTGACAGGAACTGACCCAAACCTCCCAGCGTGCACACCAAGTATAATGTGCCTGTTCAGAACTTCCTTCTTACACTTTGGGTAGGGAAAGAAGGTCTAGGGTGTGGCTCAGGAATATAGTGACAGCCTAGAATCCTCCAGGGAGGGGGCTGGGGGCTTGGCTAAGGGGTGGAGCCCTGGAAGACACCTATATTATTCTGGAAAGAGTAAGTCACCTCCTTCAGGCTCCCTTTCATCCCCCTCCCTCACTGATTTTCATTACATAGTTGCTTTTCTGCCTTTCCCTAAATAAATCACAAAGAAGTTCCATACCAGGTTGGTCATATTGATTGATATGGTCTCAGTTCTTTGGCACCTGGCAAATGCTTATTAGTATTAATTAATGAGGTAAGATGAAATGATGGTCCCCAAAGTTCCTTGGAGCCCATGAATAAGTTACCCTAGTAGTACAGAAAGGTAACTCAGATATGGTTAAGTCTTGGAATGGGGAGTTTATTAGATATTATGAAATAAATCTTATGAGATGAGGGCAGAAGGGCCAGAGACTTAAAGAGAGGGAAGCAGGTGGGCTTTGATAGTGGAGGATGTGCCCATACATCAAAGATTGCAGGTGGCCTGTGGGCACTCAAAGGACAAGGAACCAGGGCTAGGAAGAAGGGCTTGTTGGAAAGTTCCTTGCAAGCATGAAAGCCTGAGTTTTATCTCCTAAAGAACCATGGATCTCTCTCTCTCTCTCTCTCTCTCTCTCTCTCTCTCTCTCTCTCTCTCTCTCTCTCTCTCTCTCTTTCTCTCTCTCTCCCTTCCTTCCTCCCTCCTCCCTCCCTCTATTC
The DNA here is from genome assembly GCF_014885135.2 of Alexandromys fortis. NCBI lineage: Eukaryota > Metazoa > Chordata > Mammalia > Rodentia > Cricetidae > Alexandromys > Alexandromys fortis. Next base: position 971,959 of record NW_026068209.1, read on the forward strand.
TCCCCCTCTTTCATTTTGAAAACCAGGTATGATGGCACACACTTTTAATTCCAAAAGTATTGGGAAGACACAGATAAATGGACCCCTGCAACTCCCAAAGCAGACAGCCTATACTACTTGGTGATCTCCAGGCCAGGCATTAAAACAGACACAAAGAAACAGAAACTTGTCTTAACCAAAAGGGGTGTGAGGAGTAAAATAGCCTAAAGAGCCATAACCAAAGTTGTGCTCTGACCTCCCCCCACTTACCAGCACCTGTACACACACTTTAGAAGCAAAGGAATTAGCTATCCCCTTGAGCTTTCATAATAATAAGCTTGGTTCTATCTCTACCAAGATTTCAGCCATTACACCTATTTCTACGTTTGGTGATGGGGAAATTATATGAAGTGCATACCTAAACCAGGTCCCAGGATTAATGTAATGTGGTTAGCAACATAAAACATTCAATTTTTATGGCCTGGAATATCACGTGAATTATTCAGACATGCCAAGTTTGGAGGTAACTGTAAGTGTACACATGTAGGAAAGTGAACACACAACCAACACCCAGATTTGCTGGGACAGCATCCTTCAAAGCAAGTGAACACCTTTCTCATTATTCTCCAGAAAAGTACAACATTATCTGCTATTCCCAGAAGTCAGACTCAAGGAGGTGAAACCACAGGCATTGGTTTTGAAGTCCTCTGACTCCAGAAGTGCAGAATATCAGCTGGGGTGACCATGAGCTGGAAAGTGACTGTCTTTGCATGGTCAGCTGAAGGAAGTAGCAGCCTTGGTATCGACCTAACTTCATTGATCAGGCATTAATGTACAATTGGGTCCCAAGGAACTTTGCATGCTCTTTTCTGTGCAGCAAGGCTTCAAGGGCCCAGTCTAAAACAAGTTCATATGTACCGTGCAACCAAGCTGCACTGGAGCAACATGTACAACACACAGACTGTTACTCAAGGCTGGTTCAAAGACAACATGTGTTAAAATCTCTGAGGGAGTTTGCAAATAATGCAGATTCCAAAGATATATCCCACTGCTCCTATACCAGACCAGCTGGAAACAATAACTAGAAATATATGCATTCTTATTCTCTAAACTTTTCGACTGACTATCAGGTTCCAATTATAACCATATAGATGGGAAAAAGCTTAAAAAATTTCCTCAAGGTTACATAAAAAGCATGAGACAGCTGGACAGTGATGGTGTATACTTGGGAGACAGAGGCAGGTAGGAATCTTTGAGTTTGAGGCCAGGCTGGTCTACAGATCAAGTTCCAGGACAGGTTCCAAATCTACCTTTCCTTGAAGAAAAAAAAAAAAAAAACAGACAAATGAGAAAAGCAGGTAACAGAAGAGTTGACCCATGCCTGACCTCGTAAATCTAACAATAGTTTTGAGATGACCAGCTCCGCCCTATCAGCAAGGAAGAAGCAATCCTGAAAAACTCACAGAGTAGCCAACATACTGCATCCATTATTACAATCACTAAAGCAACCTTAAAAAAAGCCTAAAAAAGACTCCTTATTTTGCCCGTGAATTTTGCTCTGACGATGAAATGGAGATTTTGTGTGATGAAGTAATGATGGGACGTTTGACTCCTGATCCAATCGTCTTTTATTTATAAGGGGAGACATTGGACTGAATGCAAATTCTCACAGTGAGAGGTACAGCAAGTGACAGCCAGAGGCTCTGTCTGGGTAGCACTGCAGTGACCAGAGAGCTTTCTAGAGGACAGGTAACTTTAAGACTGTTATTTATTCAAGGAGAAACTTTGAACCAAACCTTGAAAGAAAGTTTAAAGTGGTTAAATTGAGTCAGAATCCAGGATCTTTGCCATAATGAATTCTTAAAGGAGTGACACTGGGTCATTGAAAACATGGTTGTGAGGTTTCTGGTGAGAAATGAATGGTGTAATCCTGCTGGGGATGAACATTGGTGATTCTGACTTATGTGTACAGCACTGAGTTTCCCTAATCAGCTTTTCCTCTTAGTGCCGCTCAGGGTGAAGGCTGGCGCCGGAAAATAGTCCACTCCAAAATCTTTTGATTGCAAAGTGTTTTAAGAGGAAAGACGTGGGTAACAGACCAATAAAGGCAGCAATGGCTTGAATTTGTATTTTCCCATAAAGACTTTCCTACCCCAGACTTACCCACAACTAATGCCATGAATCCAGAGGGCTCCAACAGTCGTTATTCAACTCACCTCATTACATCTTTTGACCTACTGGGTGTTGCAACCATGGATGCCAGCCACACATGTTTGCTTAATTCTCATTTGAAACTGTTAAATAAATTTAGACATGAAAAACTCTAAATATAAGCTAAGGATTAAAAGTAAAGAATCAGAGGCTGGTGGTTCAGCCACTAGGGGCTCAGAGTGCTGTTCTGGAAGACGGGAATTTGATTCACAGCCTTCATCTCAAGAAACTCACAAACTCACAAAACTCCAGTGCCAGGGAACCCAGTGCCCTCTTCTGCCCTCCATAGGCATGGTACTCACAAAAACAAACACACATGTGACTAGAAATGAAAATATTATTTAAAGTAATGGATCAGTTGACATTTCTTGGATACCTACTAAGTGCATTTTTATTGACTCCAGTAACTTCACTCTCATGAAAAGCCTGTGTATTCAGTGGGTGTTCTTAATACCTAATTTATGCCGATGTCTCTTATCTCTGTAGCCAGATAATTTATATACAAGTAGCCACTGCATTTGAAACAGAGGCAGTGGGTGAGTGAGTTTTATTCCTGATGTCTTACTAGGATTTCTGATTTTGGAAGAATGAGTTGAAAAATGCATGGGCAATACTTTAGTTCAACTTAAGTATTTAGTTCTAATAAGATAGAATGTGATACACACGATAACCTAGGGCCTTACGAAAAATTTAGAATGCTCTCAAGAAAGAGCAGGGTTCATATGCAGCTCAAAGGACCTTGCACATGCTGTTTCCTAGGAAGACACCCATCCTCTCCACCGTCCCCTTTATTATCTTGTCATCTGTGTTGGGTATATGCTTTCTCCATTGCTGAGCCCTGTACACTTATTTAATAGGACTTGCACTTTAACAATTCAATTGTCTGTGTATTATCATTTGCTGTCATCAAAATAAAGCTCTCTGAAGCCTTGATTTTTTTTCAGTTCTGATGAGTTTGTAAGTTCATGTGTGGCGCCAGTGGATACTTGAAGGACATTTATGACTAAACTTCAGAAGAGCACAGAGGGTCCACATTACCAACCCTTTGAAAGTGGGTAGCCGGAATCTCTGATAAAATTATGATGCCAAGTGGGAATCGGCACAGTCGTGCTGGATTCAAATCAGTTCACACCTCTCTAATCAAACTTCACTAACCTTGAAGTACAGATCATATCGGTCACAGGCTCAGAATGACTAACAGGAACTGGGGGAAAGGAAGGAACAAGGGGTGCAGAGGAAGACTTCTTCTGAAGTCTTGATTCAGCTATTTCCCATCTATATATGAGAAATACTTCATAAAACAGATTAATGAATAATAACAAATCAATGGCAACTAATATTTACAGCATGTGTAATGCTTCTCTTGAGAAAATTTTACATGCAAAGATTGTGAAGAAGTAGCTATACTATCTTATCTGGATTAATCTTTAAGTACAGGACCTGCCCCAGAGGGAGAAAAAGGGGAGTGGGAAAGGGATGAAGGGAGGGAAGCCAAGGTGAGAAGAAGGAGGAACCAGAGGATGAATTGGGTCCATGTTTTGTAACCTGATGCTCCCCTTGCCTTCCATGTCATGCTGAAATCTGCCATGCACAGCATGTGTAGTACCTGTGTGTGGAAACATGAGAAGAAATGTTATTATTCCTACTTGGAAGGTGGGGAAACTGAGTCAATATCTAAATCAACTGTATTGACTGTGTTGAAAAGGAGGTCAAGACCTGCTCTTAGATCAAAGTGTTAATGTCACATTTCCAAAGAGTGATTCAGGAGCACAATTTCAATTCTACTCTTCTCCATCAAATTTAGTCACATAATCCCATACTTCTCTCTTCACTGTGACATATGATTTTGTTTTTTATATATATATATATATTTTCATCTCTTTTAGCTTTCACTAAATCTTGCCTCCTATGCTAAATATATTATCTTCGGTTTGTTTCATAATTAGTATGTTCTTTTTTT
>NW_026068210.1:0-5096 GCF_014885135.2 Alexandromys fortis
TCCTCTCCAAGGCTGGAGGCAGTGCTGTGGACAATGGTCTGTACCCTGTAAAGATTTGTCAGTTGTATTGGTTTAATAAAATGCTGATTGGCCAGTAGCCAGACAGAATGCAGAGGGGGGGCGACCAGAACAGTAGAATTCTGGAGAAAGGAAAGACTCAGTCTACAGTCATCAACCAGACACAGAGGAAGCAAGATGAGTTGCGTCACTGATAAAAGGTACCAAGCCAAGTGGCTAACACAGACAAGAATAATGGGCTAATGTATGGTGTAAGAGTGAGTTAATAAGAAAGCTCCAGCCAATGGCCAACCACTTTATAAATAATGTAGGCTTCTGTGTGTTTCTTTGTGACTGAAAGGCTGGGGGACTAGGTAGACAGAAACCTCTGTCAACAAGGCAGGGCCTTCCCAGTCCTCGACTGCCTGACCTCAGGGCCATGTAGGTGGAGACTGTGAGTCCCACGATGTGAGGCAGACAGATAGCTGTCACTGCCCGACTTTATTCAGAGGAAATGCATTGACTATGCAGAGGCCCTGTACATTCTTACCTGGTCAGTATGTCTCACTTGTTATCAGTTCCATTCCAACCTCTTGCCTTGCTGTTGTATGAAAAATGTTTTCTAATGAAAGACCTTCACTGGGGATTGAGCAGCATTTAATAAAGTCTATGTTTTTGAGAAAAAAAATTTAAAAAGAAACACCACACCATTATTTTTTTAAATAAAGAGACATGAAAAGATAGGGATTGGAATATTACTGACTATGCCTATACATGGACCAAAACATGTATATGTGCCCCATCAAACACAGGCAGATAGCAGAAAGCCCTGTGTATGATTTCAATTATGAAGTTAAAAACCAACACGTGCTAGGCTGAGGACACAGCCTAATAGCAGAGCGATTGTGTAGCATGCATGAGGCCCAAGCTTCCACCCATGCCTCCTCATAAAAAAATCAATAAATTCTTACTTAGCAAAATATAACTTAAAAAGCGGTAAGATGAAATCAAAGCATTTTTTAAACACAGTAACGGTTTTAAAAGTTTGACACCTCCCACAAAGAAAGCATCAGATCTAGATGTTTCTATAGATAATTTTAACCCTTCAAAAAGGCAAGTACAGCCATTTTGTAAAATGATTCTGGGAGGCTGGGAGGAGGCGGAAACTTTTTTTTTCCTTTTCATAATAAATAAATAAATAATAAAAAAGAGAAGACAACATATTCAGCACCCATTTTGTCTGGGATAGGAAAGCTTTAACTCCTTCCTCCCCACAACCTGAAAGAAATGACCAAAAAGCAAAAGCACAGGGATCTGTGATGAACTGACTCCAGCTGCGACCAGCTCCAGGCTCAAAGTATAGCCTGGGCTTCTCCCTTTACACAATCCCTGAAGATTCTTGAATCACGGAAATTGGGGTTCATATATCATATGTCATTTCTTTACCAAACCACACCCTTCCTTGGTCATGCTGGCTCAGGCAGTCCCTTTGTGACTGGGCAGCTATGTCCTCTGTCATTAGCTGCCTCTTCAACTTCTGGTCTCTTGTTGGTCCCTTCCTTGATTCAGGAGTTCTTGAAAAACTCACCTTCTTCCCTGAGGTGTAAACTAGTTTGTATTATGTATACATATATACATGCATACCTAGACACACACACATTATACATACATATATACATACATAGACATACACACACATACAAACAGACACACACACACACACACATAGACCGAAGCTGTTCTTTTGTTCCCACCCGCTCCAATCCCAAATAATCACACAGAAACTATATTGTTTGCAGTACTGTTTAGCCAATAGCTTAAGCATATTTCTGGCTTACTCTTATACCTTAAATTAACCCATTTCTATTAATCTGTGTATTGCCACGTGGCTGTGGCTTACTGGGTAAAGTTCCATCCAGCATCTGTCTCTGGTGGCGGCTACATGGTTTCTCACCGATGCTGCCTTCTTTTTTCCCAGCATTCAGTTTAGTTTTCCAACCTAGCTCTATTCTGCTAAGCCACTGGCCCAAACAGATTTATTCATTAACCAATAAAAGCAACACATAGACAGAAAGACTTCACACACACCACACACACACACACACACACACACACACACAAATGCACACACACACACACACGCATGCAAGCGCATGAGCACACACACACACACACACACACACACACACACACCTTCTGAGGCCAGACCGCAGGGATTAACATAGCCAGAAGAAGACAGAGAGGCCCCAGCAGAAGGATCCAGTTTCACCTTGTCCAGCAGTCATTTGAAGGCGGCAGAAGAGACAGTTTCCTGATCTGCCATGGTCTGCAGTACCCGTGGGCATGCGGCATCCACACCTTGATGAGCAGCGCGTGCAGTGCATGGACGGCAGCCCCACCAGGAGAGCAGCCGTCATCCTTGAGCTCCAGTGATGCTCAGTCTACTGCATCTCTGCTGCGGCCAACAGGGCCCGGGCCCCCACCAGACGGTCAGATGCCTTGAAAGCCCCATTTCCACACCAACATCTGCCAGAGTGTCCAGGATTCAAGAGCATAGCCAGGTTCACTACCACTGAGCCCCGTGAAAACTGAGCCCTCTGATGGCATGGATCACATCTTCCTCCCCTTCTGGAGGGAATGAGCCGCTCTGTGAGCCTGACATCATCCACCGGACAGGAGTGCATGTAGCATACACAGCAACCTCATCGCGCACCGTGACTGGGGTGTTGGTCGTACAGTGGATGACTTTGGAAGCTATCAGTTTCTTTTCAATGGAGTTGATGATGGCCCTGCCACAGAGGACACCGCAGTGTGCCTGACCTCGGTGTTAGGACCAATTTCATCCAGGATGAAGGGATTGTGTGTGGCTTCACTGCCAAGAAATGTACATTACTGTGGCACACTGTCTCTTTGTTGTGGGGTGAGAAGTTAACCTCTATCCTCCAAAGGGCAGAGACTGTGACTTGGTCCACGCCTGGGGAGCTGGCCATTATCTTGTGAGCAGCCAGAACACCTGCTGCTGTGAAGCCCTCTGCGTTTTTCTTTTTCTATTTCTATTTTCTAGTTTTGTTATATAGTCCAGGTTAGGTTTGAACTCATTATTATTATTATTATTATTATTAATGAGATCTACATTTTTCTCTGCTCCCCTCCCTATCTCTCCCCTCCCCTTCAACCCTCTTCCAAGGTCCCATGCTCACAATTTACTCAGGAGATCTTGTCTTTTTTACTTCCCATGTAGATTAGATCTATGTATGTCTCTCTTGGGGTCCTCATTTTTGTCTGGGTTCTCTGGGATTGTGATTTGTGGGAAGGTTTTCTTTGAACTCTTTATCTTACACTCTAGCTTCTCAAGTGCTGGGATTATGGGTAAATCTCAACATGCCAGATTCCATTTTTTAAGATAGTGGCTTGATATGTTGCCCAGACAGACTTTAGCTTTCAGGCTCCGTCCTTCCCTTGTCAACCCCCTCATGAACACGCCACCAGGCTGGTGAAGTTCTCCACTTTCTTCTCTTCCTGCTTGAGGTTTCTACCCTGGAACTTTCTATCTCAAAACACACCGAATATCCCCATAGAATGCCCTTGCCACGGCCAATCAGCCTAAGGGTTAGCCAGGAAGGGGAGCATCACTTACAGCTGGGGACCTTTCTGCATCCTCAGGCACCCAGCCCCAACAGGGTGGATTCTCAGACCTCCGCCCTCCAGCTTCCTCTGGAGCTGAGGCTTGTGTTGCCTTCACTCTCCCTGGTTCCAAGGTCAGCTGGCTTAGCAATGGCCCCTTTCCTGTGATCCTGTCCTTTCTGTGGGGATCAGTTAGGCCTAGACATCCTGTGCCTCCTTCCAGTCACTCAGTCCTCTCCCAGTGATCCCACCGGGCAGTTGGGGAAAGGACTTCTCAGGTAGCTGGACTCCAGCTTATTCCTGACCTGACTCACCACATTGGTGCTACTTGTCCTTGCCTTTCAGTTGAGTAAAAATAATCTTCCCTGCCCCCAAAATATTTCAAAGCTATTTCTCCTCGCTCTTTCCTCTCTCCCTGCTCTAGATTAGGAGAGAATCTCACCTGCCGCATAGTAGGTCCACAACCTAAATCTTCTGTCCCCATAGTAGGTCCACAACCTAAATCTTCTGTCCCCATAGCACTCTGTCCAGGCCTTCTTCACAATCTCTTTTCCTATGTCAGAATTTGTGCTGAGTGTATCTGACTTCCTGCTCTAACACCAGGTAACGGCTGAAAGACTTGACTGGCTGTTCCCATTCCTGTCGAGGTGAGCACTGTTCTCAATTCTTTATTTTCCTATTCGATAGGATTCTTACACTTTAATTACCCCCCATTGGCAACTTTGGGTGGTAACAGCTTACATCACAAATCCAAGTCACACAACTAGTTTGAAGCTAGACACAACATTCTTAATGATTTGCTAGGACTAGCAATTGTATTGGAGTTGACATTTTATAAATCACTTTCATAGGCTGGGAGTGTATCTCAGCAGTTGGGGCATTGCCATAGGTTCAATTTCTAGCACCTTGGAGAAAAATAACAGGGAATGCACACAGGCAAACACAGATGCACATACACACACACACACACACACACGTGCATATAATAGGTTCAGTTCATCATTCCTCTAATAGGTGTACTCCATCTATCACCCCAGCTAGTCTTCTGAGGGAACTTGATGAAGTCCACGGCAATATTCTGTGGTGTCTGTGGATGAGGGCATCACAGGGCTGAAGAAGAGGCCAGAGCCAAACTGGAGCAGATCACATCACTGTGTCAGGGGAGTGTAGAAAGAGCTGCAGGACAGAGAGGGGTTGTTAGCATATGAAAATCCACCACACGTGTATACACACACACACACACACACACACACACACACACACACACACACCGGAAGTAGGGGAGGGTGTCAGCTAAAATAACTGTTAGGCCCAGAGAACACAGAACCATCTTCTGAAATTTTCATGGGCACGGCTTTTGCTCCCTTTTCCCATCTCACTTCTGCCTGCCCCTTCTCCTTCCAGGAGGGGTCAGAAAGTGCAGCTGGCTATCTGTGTGAGGAAGAACAAGGAATAAAAACAAATCACTGTCCCCC
>NW_026068210.1:9482-38155 GCF_014885135.2 Alexandromys fortis
CTATCCAAAATGAGCTAAATTAGGAAGGGGGAGAGAAAATGCAGTGTCAGTGACCAGGAAATCCCAGTCACGTGACGCTGCGGTGCAGTCATCATGGTGAATTAAAATAAGTCTTCAAGGTTGTGGTTTAAACGCAGGCGAGATGGTTGACTTCCTACGAGTCACTGGAGAAGCGAGAATTGACATACGGTTTATCCAAGGTCAACAGAAAGGGGTACTGGGGAAACGAAAAAAGATAAAATAGCTACTTTCTGGTTATAGAATGTAATTCTGTGAGAGAAAGACAAGAAAGCTTGGTTGGATAATGACAAATCAGAAGATACCATAACAAGAGTCACAATCAATCCCATTTCCTGCCCCTGAGATTCTCTAAGAGAAAAGAAAATTCACAAAGCATGTATGCAAACATCAGTGTAGTAGTATGGCCCACAGAGGGAATTTTCTGGCACGGTGGCAGTGGCCTATAATTCTGGCTGCTGGAGGTGGTGGCACGAGGACGGCGAGCACCAGGCTTTCCTAGGCTGTGTAACTTGACCCTGTTCAAAGAAAGACGCAAACAAAAGTGAAGACCCACAAGTGGATGCTGAAATTTAAGATGATGTAATGCATAGACTACTAATGGTTGATATACCTCAGCATGGCAGCTGTTAAATAGATCCCTCCTCCTATCGTGTATGTGTGTGTGTGTGTGTGTGATGTGTGTGTCAGTGTGTGTGATGTTTGTGTGATGTGTGTGTGGTATGATGTGTGTGATGTATGTGTGAGTGTGTGATGTGTGTGTGTGTGGTGTGTATGTAGCAAGACAGAAGCTCTATGAAACACCAGCATTCTGTGTGCCACGGAAGTGAAAGTCTCATGAAACGATGCTAAGATTTGGTCTGTCTAATGGCCTCTGGTATATTTCATTTTGGCCTAGTCTTGTCTGCATCTTTAACAATGTGCAAGCAGGACGCACTTCACGCCTTCCAAACAGGTCGCCAGTCTTGAAATCAAGTAGCTTTGGTCATCCTGTCCTGCAGAGTGATCGTGCTCGGGTCAAGTCTCTGCTCAGTGTGGAAGTTCTCCCTTCTCCACTGTCCTCGTTACACCCGGAGTGGTCAGATTTCAACCGTGTGGATGCAAAGCAGTACCTTATACCAATAAATTTCCATTTCCATGGGATTTTCTTATCTTTGTAAATAGTGACTGAACCTCGGGCCTCGGGCATTGTTGGCAGACATGTGTTCCTCCACTGACTCCATCCCCAGACCTTCATGCATGTTAAATAAGTCAGACTTGGAGATCCTGATAACAGTCCCTTCAGCTTTGCTTCCTGTTCTGTGAACTGCTCTTTCTATGTTCTGTCTGTTTTCTCAATGAGTTGCCTCTTTCTTATTGGTTTATTTGTTGTTTATAAGATTTATTATTTTTGATACAGAGCCTACATCTTTATAGATTAATTTTTTCACATTTTGAAGACATACAGGTCATCATTAGACAGGGGCTTGTTGTGAAGTGTAGTCTGTTTTAAATTTGTGACAATCCCCTTCCTTAGCTTCGCAGGTACTAAGGTTACAGGTGTGAGCTACCATGTCCAGCTGAGGTTTTTACATCGCATCTGTCTTATGGAGAACAATAGTGAGAAGTGTAACAATTAATTTTTATGTGTTTTACCGGTATGTGTGTCTGTGCATGTCTGGTTCCCAAAGAGGGCAGAAGAAGGTGTTGGATTCCGTGGCACTGGAGTTACAGAGGGTTGTGAGCTGCCATGTGTGTGCTAGGAACTAGAACCAGATCCTCTGTAAGACCAGTGAGTGTTCTTAACCACTGAGCCATCTCCGCAGTCTGAGAAATGTGCCTGTTTCTCACACTAGGCTCTGGGTATTTTAAGAAAACCCTCCCTATCTCTGAGGTCATAAAAGTCTAAAAGCTTTAAATGTTTTTTTTTTTTATGTATCCAGTTCTTCATCCAGATTCAGCTTGTTTTAAATCCCACATCTAAGCATCACCATCCTCCTCCTCTTCCTTTCCAGTGGAGAATATTCTCTCTCTCTCTCTCTCTCTCTCTCTCTCTCTCTCTCTCTCNCTCTCCCCCTTTCTCTCTCTCTCATTCTCTCTCTTCTGTGTGTCTCTCATTCTCTCTCTCTCTTCATTCTCTCCCCCCTCTCTCATTCTCTCTCTCTCTCATTCTCTCTCTCTCTCATTCTCTCTCTCTCTCCAAATTAAAGTGTCAAGCCCACAGTGTAAACGGGCTTGAAGGTTGTAGAATGCCAAGCTTGGCATCTCCAGGTGCTAATGGCATCAGAAAGGATTACCTCAAGCTTAGTGTGTTCTAAAAATGCTTTTATTTTTTAAATGAAGTGACTTTGTGTCTTTGTGAGAAAATGAACTTTCCACCGCTCCATTCTCCATTCACCTGAAGCAGAAAAAAGGACCCTGTCTCAGGAATTCCCATGCACAGCAAGGTGAGTGGAACAAGGCTGTGACTTCTCAGACCCAGTGATGTCACAGGAGCAGCGGAGTCTAATGCTCACCAGGAAGTTGCAGAAAGGCATTTATTTATTTATTTATTTATTTATTTATTTATTTATTTTAAAAGTAAACAAGCTATCTTTTTTCATTATACATACCAACCCAAGTTCCATCTCCCTCCCCTCCTTCCATTCCCTCCACATGCCCTCCCAACCTACTCCTATCCAATATTCAGAAAGGGTAAGGCACATTGCTTTGGGAAAGGTTCAAGGCCTTCCCTACTATATCTAGGCAGAACAAGGTATCAGTCAAAGAGAATAGGTTCCCAAAAAGCCAGTACATGCAGTAGGGATAAGTCCTGGTGCCTCTGCCAGTGGCCCCTCAGCCTGTCCCAGCCATGCAACTGTCAACCACATTCAGAGGGCCTAGTTCGGTCCTATGCTTGTTTCATCCCAGTCTGGCTGGAGTTGGTGAGCTCCTATTAGCTCAGGTAGACTGTTTCAGTGGGTGAACCCATCATGGTCTTAACCTCTTTGCTCATATTCTCATTCTTCCTACTCTTCAACTGGGCTTTGAGAGCTCAGTCCAGTGTTCCGACGTTGGTCTCTGCTTCTGTTTCCATCAGTTGCTGGATGACATTTAAGATATTCATCAGTCTGACTACAGGAAGAGTCAAGATCGGGCCCACTATCCTCTAATGCTTAGGTTCTTAGCTGGGTCATCCTTTTGTGGATTCCGGGGAATTTTTCTAGAGCCAGGTTTCTTGCTAACCCCATAATGACTCCCTCAATCAACATATTTCTTTTTCTGCTCTCATAATCTGTCCTTCCTCCATCTCGACTATCCCATTCCCTCAAGTTCTCCCCAACCCTCCACTTTTCCCCTCCTCTTCCCCTTCTTCCCTTCTTTCTACTTCCTACCCTAAGCTTCCAAATTTTGTCAGGCGATCTTGTCTGTTTCCAATTTCCAGGTGGGTCTGTATATGTTTTTCTTTGGGTTCACCTTATTACTTAGCCTCTCTAGGATCATGAACTATAGGCTCAATGTCTTTTGTTTATGTCTAGTACCCACTTATGAGTGAGTACATACCATATTCATTTTTGGGGCTCTGGGTTACCTCACTCAGGATAGTGTTTTCTAATTCCACCCATTTGCATGCAAAATTCAAGATGTCATTGTTTGTTTTTATTTACCACTGATTAGTGTGATATGTCACATTTTCTTTATCCATTCTTCTGCTGAGGGGCATCTAGGTTGTTTCCAGGTTCTGGCTATTACAAAAAATATTGCTGTAAACATAGCTGAACAAATGCCTTTGTAGTATGATTGAGCATCTTTTGGGTATATGTCCAAGACTGGTATTGCTGGATCAACCTGAGGCAGGTTGATTCCCAATTTTCTGAGAAACCGCCATACTGATTTCGAAAGTGTTTGTACAAGTTTGCATTCCCACCAGCAATGGAGGAGTGTTCCCCTTACTCTACATCCTCTCCAGCATAAGCTGTCATTGGTGATTTTAATCTTAGCCATTCTGACAGGTGTAAGATGGTATGTCAGAGTTGTTTTGATTTGCATTTTCCTGATGGCTAAGGATGTTGAACATTTCCTTAGGTATCTTTTGGCCATTTGAGATTGTTCTGCTGAGAATTCTGTTTAGTTCCATACCCCATTTTTCAATTGGATTATTTAGAATTTTGATGTCTAATTTCTTGAGTTCTTTATATATTTTAGAGATCAGTCCTTTGTCTGATGTGGAGTTGAAGATCTTTTCCCATTCAATAGGCTTTTTTTTTTGTCTTATTGACTGTGTCCTTTACTTTACAGAAGCTTCTCAGTTTCAGAAGGTCCCATTTATTTATTGTTGCTCTCAGTGTCTGTGCTACTGTGGTTATATTTAGGAAGGGGTCTCCTGTGCCCATGCATTGAAGAGCACTTCCCACTTTCTCTTCTATTAGGTTCAGTGTGGTCAGATTTATATTGAGGCCTTTAATCCATTTGGACTTGAGTTTTGTGCACGGGGATAGATATGGGTCTATTTTTATTGTTCTACATGTCAGCATCCAGTTATGCCAGCACCATTTGTAGGAGATATTTCCTTTTTTCCATTGTATAATTTTAGATTCTTTGTCAAAAATCAGGTGTTCATAAGTGTGTGGATTAAATTCAGGGTCTTCAGTTTGATTCCATTGGTCAACCTCTTTGTTTTTATGCCAGCACCAAGCTGTTATGATTACTGTAGCTCTGTAATAGAGTTTGATGTCAGGGATTGTGATACTTCCAGAAGTTCCTTTATTGTACAGGATTGTTTTGGCTATACTGGGTTTTTTTGTTTTCCTTATGAAGTTGAGTATTTCGAGGTCTGTGAAGAATTTTGCTACAGTTTTGATGGGAATTGCATTGAATCTATAGATTTCTTTTGGTAGGATTGCAATTTTTACTATGTTGATCCTACCTATCCAAGAGCATGGGAGATCTTTTCATTTTCTGGTGTCTTCTTCAATTTCTTTCTTTAAAGACTTAAAGTTTTTGTCAAATAGGTCTTTCACTTCTTTGGTTAGTGTTACTCCAAGATATTTTATGTTATTTGTGGCTATTGTGAAAGGTGATGTTTCTCTGATTTCCCTCTCAGCTTCTTTATCATCTGTATATAGGAGGGCTACTGATTTTTTTTTTGACTTGATCTTGTATTTTTCCACATCACTGAAGGTATTTATCGGCTATAAGAGTTCTCTGGTAGAGTTTTTGGGGTTACTTATATATACTATCATATCATCTGCAACTAACAAAAGTTTGATTTCTTCCTTTCCAATTTGAATCCCCTTGATCTCCTTCTCTTGTCTTATTTCTATAGTCAAATGTTCAAGAACTATGTTGAAGAGATATGGAGAGAGTGGATAGCCTTGTCTTGTTCCTGATTTTAGTGGAATCTCTTTGAGTTTCTCTCTATTTAATTTGATGTTGGCAGTAGGCTTGCTGTATATTGCTTTTATTATGTTTAGGCATGCTCCTTGTATCCCTGATTTTTCTAAGACCTTTATCATGAAGAGGTGTTGAATTTTGTCAAATGCTTTTTCAGCATTCAATGAAATGATCATGTGGTTTATTTCTTTCAGTTTATTTATATGATGAATTACATTGATAGATTTTTGTATGTTGAACCAGTCCTGCATCTCTGGGATGAAGCCGACTTGATCATAGTGGATGATTTTTTTGATGTGTTCTTGGATTTGGTTTGCTAATATATTGATGAGTATTTTTGCATCCATGTTCATGAGTGAGACTGGTCTGTAATTCTCTTTTTTTGTTTGAGTCTTTGTGTGGTTTTTGTATCAGAATAACTGTAGCTTTATAAACAGAGTTTGGCAATGTTCCTTCTGTTTCTATTATGTGGAACACTTTGAGGAATATAGGTATTAGCTTTTCTAGGAAGTTCTGGTATTATTCTGCACTAAAATCATATGGCCCTGGGCTTTTTTTTTTTGGTTCAGAGGTTTTTATGACAGCTTCTATTTCCTTGAAGTTTATAGTTTTATTTAAATTGCTCATCTGGTGTTGATTTAATTTTGGTATACGATATCTATCTAGAAAACTGTCTTTTTCCTTTACATTTTCCAATTTTATAGAGTACAGGTTTCTGTAGTATGACTTAATGATTCTCTGAATTTCTTCACTGCCTGTTGTTAAGTCTCCTTTGTTGATTTGGAAGTTCTCTCTCTGCCTTTTAATTAGTTTGGATAAGAGTTTGTCTATCTTGTTGATTTTCTCAAAGAACCAGCTCTTTGTTTCATTGATTTTTTTGTATTGTTTTCTTTGTTTCTATTTTGTTGATTTCAGCCCTCAGTTTGATTATTTCCTCTCTTCTACTCCTCCTGGGTGAGTCTGCTTCTTTTTGTACTAGAGCTTTCAGGTGTGCTTTTATGTTACTAGTGTGAGATTTTTCCATTTTCTTTATGTGGACACTTGGTGCTATGAACTTTCCTCTTAGCATTGCTTTCATAGTGTCCTAGAGGTTTGGATACCTTCATTTTTGTTGAATTCTAGGAAGTTTTTAATTTCTTTTTTTTATTTATTTCTTTCTTGACCCAGGGGTGGTTCAGTAGTTTGCTGTTCAATTTCCATGAGTTTGTAGGCTTTTTGAGAGTAGCAATGTTGTTAAATTCTAACTTTACTCCATGGTGATCCGATAAGACACAGGGCATTACCCCAATTTTTTTTGTATCTGTAGAGGTTTGTTTTGTTACTGAGTATGTGATCAATTTTAGAGAAGATTCCATGAGGTGCTGAGAAGAAGGTATATTTTTTCCTGTGTAGATGGATTGTTCTATAGATGTCTGTCAAGTCCATTTGATTCATTACATCTGTTAGTTCTCTTATTTCTCTGTTAAGTTTCTGTCTGGTTGACCTGCCCGTTGGTGAGAGTGGAGTGTTGAAGTCTCCTACTATTAGTGTGTGGGGTTTGATGTGCAATTTAAGTTTTACATGTTTCTTTTACATATATGGGTGCTCTTGTATTAGGGGCATAGATGTTCAGGATTGAGACTGTATCTTGATGTATTTTTTTTCTGTGATGAGTAAGAAGTGTCCTTCTCTATCTCTTCTGACTGATTTTACTTTGAAATCTATTTTGTTAGATAGTAGGATAGCTACACCTACTTGTTTCTTAGGTCCATTTGATTGGAAAACCTTTTTCCAACCCTTTACTCAGGTAATGTCTGTCTTTGAAATTAAGGTATACTTTTTGTATAATCAGAAGGCTGGATCCTGCTTTCATATTTATTCTCTTAGCCTGTGTCTTTTTATAGGTAAATTGAGTCCACTGATAGTAAGAGATATTAATGACCAGTGGTTGTTAATTCCTGCTATTTTTTGGTAATAGTGTTTGTGTGTTTCCCTTCTTTGGGTTTTGCTAGTGGGGGTTATCAGATGTCTGTGTTTTGTGGGTATAGTTACCTTCCTTGGGTTGGAGTTTTACTTCTAGAACTTTCTAAAAGGCTGGGTTTGTGAGTATGTATTGTTTAAATCTGTTTTTTTTTTTTTGATCCAGTCTATTTGGTGTTCTGTAAGCTTCTTGTACCTTCATAGGGATTTCTTTCTTTAGGTTGGGAAAGTTTTCTTCTACGATTTTGTTGGATATATTTTCTTGCCTTTGAGCTGGAGTTCTTCTTCTTCTACCCCTATTATTCTTAGGTTTGGTCTTTTCATGGTGTCCCAGATTTCCTGGATGTTTTGTGTTAAGAATTTGTTGGATTTTATGTTTTCTTTAACTAATAATTCTATTTCCTCTATAGTATTTTCAGTGCCTGAGATTCTTTCTTCTATCTCTTGTATTCTGTTGGTTATACTTGTCTCTATAATTCCTGTTTGTTTACCCAGATTTTCTATATCCAGAATTCCCTCGGTTTGTGTTTCCTTTATTACCTCTATTTCAGTCGTCAAGTATTAAACTGTTTGCTTCACCTGTTTGATTGTTTTTTTTCTTGGGTTCCTTTGAGGGATTTATTAATTTCTTCCAATTTTTGTTTATCTTTTCCTCAATTTCTTTAAGGGAGTTTTTTAGTTCCTGTTTAACGGTCTCCATCATTTTCTCAAAGTTATGTTTAAAGTCGTTTTTTTTTCTGTTTCTTCTGGGTTAGGATGATCAAGTCTTCCTGTTGTGTGACCACTGGGTTCCGGTGTTACCATGTTGCTTTTTAGGTTGTTGGAGGAATTCTTGCATTGGTGCCTACCCATCTCTTCCTTCAAATGAGGCTGGCAGTGTCTTCCTGCCTTGGTCTAATCTTTGCAGTGGTTGTCTGAGTGTTTGGGAGATTTTGTTGTTGTTGTTCTGCTCTGTTCTGTTAATGTCTGTGTCTCAAGAAGCCTCTGATGTCTCTCTAAGCCTGCTCTTTTGTTCTTCTCTCCTGGTTGGCTCCCTTGGTACTCCCTCTTGGTCCCCTCAATATTGTAGCAAGCTCTTGATCCCCTCAGTACTGTAGCAAGCTCTTAAGTTCCCTCAGTAGTGGAGCAAGCTACATTTCCGAGTTCCACTGAGGTTGCAGGAGAACAGTCAAGTTTGTGGACAGTGTGAGACTAGCAGCTTGAAGGGTCAGGTGGACGGGTTTGGGTTTTGGAGAAGCCTGCCTGCAGGAAGGTCTCCCGCTGGCTGACTAGAAAAGCTGAGGCAGTTGGGAGAGGGGCCCAGGGTTTTGTCCCCCTTTGAAGGGCCTATATAGTGGCGTGTCCAGCCATATGGCTGTTCACTCACCTCTTAAGTCCCATCAGTATTGGAGCAAGCTGTATTTCAGAGTTCCACTGAGGTTGTAAGAGGATTATTGAGAGCCTTTTAAACTACTGATCTCACCACTCACTTAGTGTGCTGGTACCAGTCTACCTCAGATACAGATGTCAGCCACACAATCCTCCAGTCTTTCCCCTTCCTCCCTCCCTCCCTTCCTTCTTCACATGCTTTCTTGCTTTTTTTCATTCTCTCTCTCTCTCTCTCTCTCTCTCTCTCTCTCTCTCTCTTCTGAGTCAAGGTCTTAACTGGGTGTGACCTCAAATACTTGACCCTTCTACCTCTGAAACCTCACAATTTTGGAGATTACAGATGTGCACAAACACTGCACACTTTTGTGTATTCTTCCTTTAGGGAGGGAATTCACAAGAGTAGAAGGAAGACTTTCCCAGCTCTTGTTTTCATTAGAAAACATAATTTAAAAATAAATAACATTTCAGATGGCTACAATCATTCAACTTTGTTTTTTAAGGTATGTTTCATTCCCCTGGGGCTATTCGGCTTATTTTTCTTAACAGAATGAAGGAAAGTTAAGGTAGCTTTGAGCACATGCTTTTCCAAATGTCTGCAAGTGTAAGGCCTGGCGCATTTCTTGCTATTCATGTCATTGTGTTTACAAGTCCTAGTGAGGGCCCATGGCAGTATACAATAGAAGGAGAAAACTGGCAGGCTTTGCTGGCTTTGAGGAATTAGTCCTGAAGACCCTCTTGGGAGAAGGGAGGACTATCAAAAGTTTTAGTTAATACCGCTCACAGTACATGGAACCTCAAATGTGTTGCTCAATGTTTTGTACAAACTTTTCATAGCAGACAGTTTTTTCTGGCAGCAAGCCCAGCCTGCTGCTTGGATGTTTTCATCACATTTGTACAGGAATGCCATCGGTCTGATTCTGCTGGTCTCTTCGCCTAATGCTGCAGTTCAGCTTATCCCAGAGTGATCACAGCGGCTGCCATCTCCAGGCCTCCAGAATAGAATCCAGCATTTTCAGGTATCACTATGTTTCTGTTCACTGGAGACTGGAGACATAGCTCAGTAGTAGAATTCCTGACAAAGTTTAAACTCTAGGACGGCAAAAAAAAAAAAAAAAAATTGATGTGGTGGTTCATATCGTCAGGAGGTAAAATCAGGAGGATCAGAAGCTCAAGATCATTCTCAGCTATATAATGAATCTAAGGCCAGACCAAGCTAGGTGAGACCCCTCCTCAGCACAAACCAGAATCCCGCACAAATGCAAGATTGAAAGAGATCATTGTTATACAGATCCAAGGCTATGAGTGCTGTTTGTGGCTGTAGAATATTAATCACAAAATGCTCGTATCCTGCTGTTGAAAAAGACTATCACATATTTATTTTACCCCTTAATTATATGTATGTATCTGTTCGTGTGTATGGGTATGAACATGCGAGTACAGAGAAGCCAGAGGAGGCAGAAGATCTCCTGCAGCTACCATGACAAGCAGATGAGAGCCTACTGAGGTGGGTGCTGGCAACCAAACTTGGCTCACCTGAAGAGCAGCATTTGGTCTTAAACACTGAACCATCTTTCCAGCATCTTTTAACTTTCTTGGATCAATTTTCCAGTGTGTGAAATGCTTCTCTACTAACTCCACTGTGGTCGTTTGAATGAGAATGGCCATATAGGCTCATAGAGACTGGCAATATTTGTGTGTAGGGGGGTTGACCTCGTTGGAGTAACTCCGGCTTTGGCGGAGGAATTCTGTCTCAATGGGCAGGTTTAAAGGTCTCAGGAGCTCAAGCCAGACCTAATGTACTGCTGCCTGCGGATCCAGGTGTAGAGCTCTCAGCCACCTCTCCAGCACCATGGCTACGAGCCTGCTGCCATGTTTCCCACCGCGAAGATCATGGACTGCCCCTCTAAACTGTAAAGCAACCCCAGTTAAATCTTTTCCTTTGTAAGAGTCTCCAGGGTCATGGTATCTCTCGCAGCAACAAAATCCTAACCAAAACATCACATACAGAAACTCAGTGTCAGGAAAAGCGAAATTTTCCTTGTGCCTCCTTTCTCTTGCTTATCCCCTCCCAAAGAAGAAGTGTTAGGCGCCAAATGGGAGATGTTGTTTACTGGATATAAACTGAGCTTTGAAATTCTCTGAGTTCATCAGCAAGATTGCTTCTCCCATCGTGTTTGCCGTAGAACTAACACCAGGGAAGCATCCAGAGAAAAGCACTTTTCCCAGGACTCTTCCCTGGTACCCTAGACAGGTAAGTCGCTTTCTTTTTAGCCATAAAGTCTACGTGCTTTATTGCAGCAGCCTCATTGATTGCCATTGGATATGACATCACGACTGCCAGGGACGATGTGTGATATTTACATACACAAAGGTTATGCTTCCTTTCTGAAAGCTGAAATTCTTTATATTTGTTTATTTTTTCAGTGTTTAGTGCAACAGAGATTTCCAGATTTAACTGTTAGCGGCCTAGTGTTTTGGTGCCAAGAATGAGAAAGTGAATATAATTTAATTCTTTCCTTGTGTCTCTGAATCCAAAAGGCTATATATAAGGGTGCATGTCTAGTCTTGTTGCATCTGGGTATACCCTGTTTAGTTCATATCACTGGGGAGGCCTGTGCTTTTCTGAAGGGAAAAGGAGGGACAATGGATGTGTGGGATGGGGCGGGGTGGCCGGGGAGAGAGGTAGAGGAGTCTGTGGTCAGTATGTATTGAATGAGAGAAGAATAAAGAAAGAGAATAAGAGGCACCCTCATGCCAATTGTCTGTAAGGAATGGTCACTGTTTCCGACACTGTGCCGCCTCTACCTTTGACAAGCAACAGCACCGCACGTCTGTTCTCTCCGTTATCACATGAACTGCCCGGACTCCTGCAAGCACGCCTCTGCCCTCTTCACAATCACTGTGCTATATATGTCCTTAAACTCAAGCACATCGGTGTGTGTGTGTGTAGAAAATTTAATGTAGCTTCTCTGTTTATTTTTCAGTTAGTATAATAAAAAGTAATTTCAATTCCCTAGCCACTTATGTTGGGCTATGTACAACGAAAACCCAAATACCATCAGCAACAATGAAAGAGCTGACCAATATCCAACTCAGATGGACAAGTTCCCAGAGCTCAGCTTCACCCTGCTAAACTGTGTGCCTGAACCGTCTCAGGTTTGTTTGCAGTGCCTTCGAAGTTCTAAAATGGTTTTACCTCTGAGCACCCCCACTCGGCACCAGCTGGGACAGCTTGTTGCCCTTTAAAAACCTAAAAATCTGTAACGAATGAATCAACCTTTGACCCCCACAACTCAGGGGAATATGAAAAAGGAGATGTAGAAAGCTTCCAGCGGAAATATTCATTAAAAATTAAGTATTTGAAAAAAAATAAAATAAATTTTAAAAATTAAGTAAAGAGGAACTGGAGAGATCTTTTTTTTTTGTTTGTTTGGGGTTTTTTTGTTTGTTTTGTTTTTTTGTTTTTGTTTTTCGAGACAGGATTTCTCCGTAGCTTTTGGTTCCTGTCCTGGCACTAGCTCTTCTAGACAAGGCTGGTCTCGAACTCACAGAGATCCGCCTGCCTCTGCCTCCCGAGTGCTGGGATTAAAGGCGTGCGCCACCACCACCCGGCTTGAGATAGCTCGTCTTTTAAGAGAGCTCACTGCTCTATCAGAGGTCCAGAGTTCAGATCTTTGCCCCCACTTCGGTCAGTTCACAAACACCTGTAACCCCAGCTCTAAGGGAGCTGAGACCTCTTTTATAAAATAAATTTTTTAAAAAACTAAGAAATAACTTCAGGAAGAAACGAGATTAGAGATTACAGGGACACATGATTATAATAGAAGATGTTAAGGAGAAGAGAATGAAAGTTGATATAGTTTGAAAGGTAGAATACATTTACATATGCTATACATCAATAAAGATACATTTGCCACCTCTGGGGTTGCATGTTTATAATCCCTGCACTCAGGAGGCCGAGGCATGAAGATCGAAGTCCAAGATCACCTTGGACAACCTGAGATCCTGTCCCCAAAATGGTAATAATAATAATAATAGTAATAACAAAAAGACAAATTCATTCTGAATTAACTGGGAAATACAGGGATATTTAATGTATCTGATTTTATAAAACAGCTTGCTTTGCAGTTTGACATGTTATAAAGAACTCATCACAGTTCTCCAGTGGAGATAACACATGCACAGCTGGGTACGCCATGGCACCTCAGGGGTGAAGGCCCTGAGCTTACTGACTCAGTCCCTTTCCTGTCTGGCCTGTTAGCTCAGGCTTCTTATTAGCTAGCTTTTACAACTTAAATTAACCTGTGGCTCAGTACTTTTTCTCAGTAAGGCATTTTCATGTTGTTTCCTCTGCATCGGGCAGGCAAGTGATCCTCTGCCTTTCCTCTTCCCAGAATTCTACTAGTCTGGTTGTCCCAACTATTGTCCCTGCCTGACTACTGGACAATCAGTGTTTCATTGTAACAGTAGGAGTGACAAGCTTTACAGTGTACAACCATGTACAAGAGCGTTTCCCCGCAGCACGATGTAGCCTCTTTTATTTTGAATCTGTCAGAAGGATGCTTCCCTCAGTGACGCCGAATTCTACCCCTTCCCCAAATGCTTTCCTCCAGGACTTCCTGATTTGCCAAGTTTCCCTCATTGTGAGATACTAGTTAGCCTAACTTTGTCACCTCCAAACTTGTCCCTGGTGCCCTGAGGTGGGTTGGGTAGAAGAGATTAGGGTGCAATTTTAGCACAGCAGAAGCTAGTGTTTAAATCCCAGGTTAGCTGGCCACGGCTTCATATGTTGCACGCATTGTCAACGCTCTTCAACCAGAGACCTCTGACTGTATCCCCAGCAATGGAACAAGCTTGGTTACTGCTTCATGCCGTGGAGAGGACACACAGGACAGGTTATCTCGGAGATGATTCTTTATGGTTGTTGTTTCTTTTTGTTTTTGACACAAAGTGTCTTGTTGCCCTGACTGGCTTGAGCTTAGCCTAGAGCTGAGGATGACTTGGCCAGTCCCAAAGGAAACTCCATTTCCACAAATCCCAACAGGCAAAAAGAACAAATTGCTAACTCTGGTACCTATTATGTTACCAAAATGCATGCTGGCCTCCAGGCTTCCTCAGTATGGCAAGTACCTGTTACACATCTCAAAGTCCTTGCTGTTGAAGAACATCTGATTCTTCTCACCTCCTCCCCTACCCTAAACTTCCAGCTCTCAGGTTTCCCTCCCTCAGGCTACACATTCTCCTTATTTCTCCCTTCTCTCTGTGTTCTCTCTCTCCCCTCCCCCTCTATTCCCTTCTCTCTGCTCTCCCACTCTCTCTGTGGTCCACCCCATGCTGTCCTGTCCTCCTCCCCCCTCCTCCCTCCATCCATCTACTTTTCCCATGGACATAATCAGTCTACTTCTTCATCTGTCTCTGCTCTGGATTCTTCCAGATGCCTCTGGCTGTTCTAGTTCTCCCCCTCTTCTCTCCCCTTTCTCTCTCATCTATAATAAAGCATGGTCATGTCATCAGTTCTCCCTGCCAGGTTCTGGGGCTACAGCCTGCACCACCACGGCTCCTGGCTCCAGAAGTTCTTATTACAGTACTCAGTAAGGGACTGAGCTGTGAGTGGGGAAGGGGGCATAGAAAAGGCAGCTTACTCCAGAACTCTAGGTTAGGTGCTGCCAAAAGCAGGCTTGGATGTGTGATGCAGGAAGTAGTCCCGGCACCCGGGAGGCTGAGGCAAAAGGCTTTGACAAGTTCCTGGCCAGCATAGGCTGCTTTTCAAGATTATCAAAAAACAACAACAAAAACCCAAAACAAGTCCTTTGCTTAATTTAGATAAATGTATTCACTAGCCGCAGTCTTTTGTGGCTTGTCTTTTCATTGTCTCTAAGAATTGGTCTTATTTTTTCTTATGATGACCCATTTTCAGATCTTTTGTGCAAGCCATGAGATCATTTCAGATGGGCTGCATTGTTTATGAGCCTTTTGCTAGTTAGATCTTAGCAGGAATGACCCTTTTCTAGAATCGTCTTTGTCTGCATTTACAAACCCCCAACACCGAAGTCCTAGCAGTTCATCTCTCTGTGTGACTGCTGTCTGGGAAGCTATAAATGTCATGTAATTCAGTTTGTATACACTCCTAATTTTTAGGTCACTCAGGTTTGCTGACTGCTCTGGTTTAGATATAGGTCATATACCTAGGGTCACATGCTAAAGTGGGTCCTAAGCCTGTAACATGGCTGGACAGTCATGGACTCTTTAGGAAGTGGGTCTAGTGGGAGGGGAGGTTGTCATGGGGGCATGCTACCAAGGGGGGGAGTCTATGACCCTTGTCACTTTCATTCATCCCCAGGCATGAGGTGACCTACTTCTACCAATGCCTTTGCTTCAGGCTGGGCTTCAACATGTCATGGATAATCATGCCTGGAAATTCCAAACCGTGAACCAAAATAAACTTTTTTTCTCTTGAAGTTGCTTTTTTTAATTGGAGACATTGTTTGCAGTAATGGAAAGCTGACAAATATATTGGCAATAACCACTTGTCTAATAGAGAACGAGCTGGCCTTGTGATTCTCAACATCAATGTGGGAGACAGCTTACATCAGTTTATAATGGCTGACTACCTAACTTTCTGCTCCTAGAGACGCTAGGGCGGTGGTGCCAGGTATGGGAGTGGGGGAGCGAGGCTGCAGTGGACAAAGGGGCACGTTGTTGACTAGGAGGCCTGGCCCATCATCACTCGCTAGGCCAGTGCCACCTCTAGACCCAAAATGGAGCCAATGGTGCTGCTGCTGCGTCTGGAACTTGCCCTGCTCGCTCTGCTGGGGGAAGGGGACTGCAGGGCTGTGGTGCTGCCTTCAGGCTGCAAGCAGGATGGTCATGCCCAAGTTACTGGTGGAGAAGCCAGCTCTGAAAGTGCCTGGAGCTTTGGAGGACTGCTCCTCACATGCTGTCTCTCAGCAACAACAAGCTATCTAAGATGAAGAATGACTCATTTTCTGGATAGACTTCTGTAGTCTGTGTTGCTGACATGGTCCATTCTGCCACCAGAATCCATGTTGGTGTCAATGATGCCAGCTGTCATCAGAAGCCATATTGAAGTTTACAGTCTGGACTGGCATTGCCTGCTATAGGCAAAGAAGTGTTTTTTTTTTTTTTTCCTGCAGTTGTAGTTGTTTGGTCAAAAGTGAGACCCCAGCCCTCTAACACCCCTATATCCAAAGAGTCTGGAATGTAATATTGAGTTGGAAGTGTCACCCCAGCCCTTGGCCTGGACTTGCCCTGGTCTAGACTCCAATTCCCAGCCTGCCAAGCGCTTGGACTCTAACTCCCAGCCTGCCAAGCGCTAACTCCTCCCCAGGGAGGGTCAGGACCACCCCCTCAAGGTGTTTATGCTTGCATGGGAAAAAGGAAAACTCGGTCTCCTGGGTTTGCGTGGGCTCCTCTCCCCACCATGCTGTCTCAGCCCACCCCAGAGTGCGACATTTATTAAATGTGGGCATTTTTGATTTGGTCTAATCTGGTTTGATTGGAGCTGGCTCTTTTTAAGGATTACTTTTAATAGTAGTGATGACTCATGATAGAGAATGAGGAATACTGAAGGCTTCCATGACAACCTCCCTCACGAAGAGTGGAAAGAAACCTCCCAGATAGGAAGCTCTTGCACAGAAAATCTGTGATGAAGATGCTGAAGTGCAGCTCTTCACGCGTGATGACTCTGGCACGCGTGGGGTGGGAAGGGCTTAGTTTTCCTGAAGGGGCTGCCTCTGGCAGTTTGACCATGCTCAAAGGATTATATAGGCTACCCAAATTGGACTTGGTGGTTTTTTAAGATGGGGTTAAAGCAGAACACAGTGGTGGGACAGGGGACCTGGGAGGAATGGGAGGTGAATATGATAGGGTGCATTATATGAAATTCTCAAATAATTAATAAAAATATCATGTTGGGGAAACAAAACAAAGATTCTAACTTCCATTCTGATGTACTTCACCCATTTTTTGATTTTTTTCTTTTCATTTTGAGGTAGGTTTTTCATCTCATGAAACCCAGGCTAGTCTCAAAGATGACCTTGATCTCCTCATCCTCCTGTTTCTACTTCCCAAGTGTTGGGTCACAGGTGAGTGCCACCACGCTCTTTACAGGAAGAAATGAGGGCGGAAACTGCATGTGGGGGCGCAGACTGAACCATCAGCACCAGTACAGATTTCAGTGTTAGTTCCTGGGTGACAGTGAAAAATTACAGCAATCGCAGTGGTGAGGTTTACACATGACCCATAATCCACACACAGAAGGAACACAAGTCAGTCCTGTTTTGGAAATCACAATGGGAAAGGCAACTTCGGAGCTCACATGAGAGAAAGCCAAGTAGACTATTGGCATATTGCTGGTGCCAGCACAAATTCTGACCTCCTGTTTCCAAATACTGAATAAGCTACCCGGTACCTCTCCTATCTTAGCTATGCTCACTCATTTATAAAGTGGGGATAGTGTGTCTATGGTGTGTTAAGAGGACTGAATAAAATCACAGGACTGCCTATGTTCTAACCTCTTGTTTGGGAGCTAGCAGAAGTTCTCAGTCTTGAAAAAAAACTGGAGAAATTATTGCCCTTCAGAAACAGGGATCGAAGAGTTGGCAATAGTTCAACAGATTTTATTAAATCTCAAGGGGAAACTAGGTCATTTAGGAGTAGGGGAAATATCCCAGGTGCACTTGGAAACCTAAGGAAGAGCCAGCCTTCTAGATAAGGAAGGTGGCAGAGAACCAGGCATCTGCGTTTGACCCCTGTGATGGTGACAAGCCCCTGACTGTGGCTGGATGATCACTTGCCCGTGCACAAATGTCATTGCTGGACCCAACCCCACTATTTGTCCACAGACCTCCTCTTCTCTCTTCTCTTTCTTCTTGAGTCAAGATTGTCTCATTGACCTAGTGTTCGCTTGTTTGGGTGAGAGGCCAACTGGCCAGCAAACCTCAGGAGTCTGCCTGTCTCTGCTTCGACATCACTTGGGATAAAACCTCCACAGCACCTGGCACAGCAGCCTTAAACACGAACTAGTGGCACTCATCCCTTGTTGGCATTCAACGTTCTCTAACTGAACTTAAAACCCATCGACAGCTAAGTGTGGTAATGCAAACCCCAGCACTCGGGAGGCAGAGGCAGGCAAATCTGAGAATTCAAAGCCAGCCTGCTCTATGAAGCAAGCTCCAGGACATCTGAGTGATACCCTATCTTAAACACACACACACACACACGCACACTCACACGCATGCGCATGCGCACATACACACCAAACAAAACAAAGAAGGAAACATGAGGGAAACCATGCCCAGTACCAGAAACATAATCAACCACAAAGGGTTAGTGAGTTCATTGAACCTAGACAAGAATCTACAGCCACACAGTCACTAAATCAGCATAAATTCTAACAGGTTCTAAGATAAATGTCTATCTTAAAATGCACAGTTAGATGCAATTTTCACCCCTCATCGGGGAAGATTTTCTTTGTAACAGATAAAGAGCACTACAGAAAGCTATAGCTTGTCAAAATACAGATAACGAGAGATCATGGGTTCCCACTTGCAACTGATCTGTCCACAACAAAATTCCTGTAGCTAAAGCTCATGGATCCCTGTGGAAGATGGGGTGGGAAAACATTAGAACCAGAATAATAGGAAGTTTGCTGTGAGATTGTGCTGCTGTGGCGTGCCCATCAGAAAAAAAAAAAACTGCTTAGACACGGGTTTAAAGCCAATTGAAAGTCTTTAGTAGCCAGACAGGACTATAGGAGTTGTTCAGGACCCCGGTATAGCCCTGAGCCTTTCTGAGGGTGAGATTTTAAGCACAAAAGCCTATCCCAGGTTGGCACGCTTTGGTTAACAAGGACAGTTAGCCAGAAGCAGAACTACAGAAGCTAATAAGCAAGGGTGGTGCACTTCGACTTTGCCATAACTATGGATGCTCGTGGACTAGTTCATTGTTGTCGCTTCAGCAGGGGGTGCTGTCGATGTGTGGAGTTTGGGGACTCCTCCTGCTCTAAAGAAGTGTAGCTGGTCCCAAGGCCACTAGTGTTATGAGCTGATACACAAGTGTTCACATTGTCTAAGATGAAGGAACCCCACCACCAATCCAATCAGAATGAGAATTAAAGGCCCAGCCAGTGCCGATAGCCAGGAGGACCAAGATAACAGAGACTCATGTCAACTATTTCATTATTGTCCTTGTTTCATCCTCCTTGGAAGTCTTTCCCAACCACAGCAAGATTTTCTCTAATTAGTCCTGAACGATTAATAGAGAGCAAAAAGGTTTTTCCAAAAGTCATTTATACTTCTCATTATCTCATGAGAAGCAAATCCAAGTCTCTCCAATTTTTACCATTTTTGCAAGGGATTCAAACTGTTGTTCAAATTCATAAATGGAAACTTTTAGTGCCTCCAGATCCTGACCAACCTGTTTATTTAGTCTGGGAAGCATTTGAAGAGACACATTTATTCAAACCATTATTAGTACACGCCCACCAAACAGTCTCAGAGACCTAGTAATATTATTGTTATTGATATGAATTAGCCCACAAAGCAGAACAGCAGGCTTCAGAACAAGGGCAGTATCTAAACTGGATGTTTAGGATATTAGACAAGTTTCAGCCCCTTCTTAATCCTCTGTCATTAGTTGGGGCTACCCTCAGTCACAGTGAGTTAGTTTGTCAATGGACTGACAGGCTGGTTAGATCCTATTTCTATGTAGTAGAGGGCCGGGTGTCTAAGCATAACCACTAGTCCAGGCTGTTTCTGCCTGGGAATGGTTAGCTTTATCACCAGGGTATCTTCCTATGCATAGAGTCTGATTCCCCAAGTTTTCCAAAAGCCGGAATCTTTGTTAATGGAATGTCCACATTTTTAATTTTATGGTCATTGGGTTACACTCTCCTATTGAGTCTTTTTTTTTTTTTTTTGGAGGAGGCTTCTTTCTATATATTTATCTGTATATTTCCAGAAAGTCTCTGTTTCAGAACCCCAGTTATTGCTATGGAAAGTCCTTGTTCCCGGCAACTAGGAGGTCCAGCCACAGGGCATGCATAGAATTGCAAACTTTGTGTTCCTATATCAAAAGATAAACTCCCTGGCTTGCTGTGGTGGTGAAACTTTTAGTCCCAGCACTCAGGAGGTAGAGGCAGGTAGACAGAACTCACTGTGACCGGGGCAGTCAAAATTAATGTTTCAGGATTTACAAGGGGTAGATCTCTGTGAGTTTGAGGTCACAGCCTGGGCTGTTACACAGAGAAACCCTGTCTCGAACAAAACAAAAACATGCAACAAACAAAAACCCTAAGTTTCCACTGTTGTGCCCATGTCACACAGAACCCCAGACGAGACCACCACAGAGCCAGTGTCCAATACAAACACATTGGGATTCATTCAAGCCTGCTTGGACTATAATCCAACACACCTATGCAGTGGGGGTGGGGGGAAATGGCCCCTAGCTCTCAGGTTAAGGGTTTTTTTTTTTTCTTTTTTTTTTCTTTTTTTTATTGAGAATAAGAAAAAAAAGTTTCCGCCTCCTCCCAGCCTCCCATTTCCCTCCCCCTCCCCCAATCTTCTCCCCCTCCCCCCTCTCTTCTCCCCCTCCCCCCACTCCTCTCACCCCCCCTCTCCTATCCAAAGAGCAGTCATGGTTCCCTGCCCTGTGGAAAGTCCAGGTTAAGGGGTTTTTAAAGGGAGAAATCACAGGCAGGGTGGCACACTTGGGATAAAAGTGTACGACTTTTGAATTGGCATGTTGGGGTAAAGGGGAATTTCAAAACAGTGACTATCAGCAGACAATAATTTCCAAACAGCAGTTAACTGGATGCCTACAAGGATGTTTGAAGCACCTAGATACCCTGATGGGTCACTTTGACCAAGGCAGGCACGGATTCTTGGAAGTGTTTATGACTTTGCTGGGCTCATTTACCCCCTTAGTTAGGTTCTGTCTAAAATTGAGTTCTTTCCCAAAATGGAGTTTGTTCTGCCCCTTCAGCCACATCTTTCCTTTCTTCAGTTCAACCAGACACTTAAAATGGCCACCAGTGCAAAGGCCAAGATGAACATGGGTTTCTAGTCTGTAGTCATGCTAGCTAACACCTTCCCTATATCTGCCTTCCTAGTTCCTAGGTCCAGGACTGAAGGCGGTGGGGTTGAGGTAGAACCTTATATTCATCTCAAACACAAGTCTCGGGGAAAGGAGAGGGACAGGAAAGGTCTGGGGCCCAATGATGTCCATTTGGCCTGTCTGTAGCTTCCATCTTATGACCTGTGTGTGGTGGATCCATGGTGTAACGCCAGTCATTTCCCAACCATAGGAACAGAAAGAATCACTTTGTAGGGTCCTTTCCAGGTTGGTTTTCAGTGCTCCCTTGACTACCTGCTTGGACCACACAGAATCACCAGACAGAAGCAGGGGAAACTGGTGATGGAGTCGGTCTCTCAGAATATTCTGTATAGAGAACTGGATGGCTTGTAGCAGCTTGAGAAACAATGGTTAGAGAGCTGTACCAACTGCTGATCTCGGAGCCTGGGATGCAGTGAGGGAGGTCCCCCATACATAATCTCATAGTGGTGGAAATCCCTCCCATCAAAACGAAGGGAGGAAGGGGGTCTATCTACCCTTCACTGAGTTCCTCTCTCTTCCCCTTCATATTTCTCTCTCTGTCCAGCCATACTGTTCTTGTCTCTACCTTCCTAGTGCTGGAATTAAGGTGTGTGACTCCCAAACACTGGAATTACAGGTGTGAGCCACCACCCCTGCGTCTGTTTCTGAATCAATCTTGTGTAGCCTAGGGTACCCTTTAACTCACAGAGATTCATCTCCTGAGTCCTGGGATTAAAGGTGTGTGCCAGCACTCCCTGGTCTGTATGGCTGAGACTAGTATGGTTGTTTTGCCCTCTGATCTTCAGACAAGCTTTATTTACTGAAACACAACATACCACTACCTTTGGTATACAAATTTTGGTTTTCTTATCTGACATTCAATAGCCCGAGGTCTGGAGCTCTTGCAGTGGTCCGTCAGTGCCCCTTTTATCATCCATTTTCCTGGACAACCTCTGGCAGAAGGGCAGGGAGTCAGCATTTAGTGTCTCGACAGGCAGTATTGGAGAATTTTTAAATCCTTGGAGCAACCTGGTCCACATACATTATCTGCGGTAACCTCCCTCTGGATCTGCCCATTTCAAATCAAAGGTGGATTGGCTCAGTTCTGCCAATGGGACATTGAAGTCTTTCAACAGTGTCTTTTTCCTGGAGGAATCAGACTCCTGAGAATCAGAGGTCCCAGGTTTCTTCAGAGGTAGGAGAGGTGTATTCCAGGGTGACTGACATGGCACAAGGATGCCTATTTCTTCAAACTAGACAGTGTGGGCTGCAATTCATCCTTTAGTTTCCAGGGTCATGGGTACCGTTTGATCTGGATGGGGTGTCCAAACTGCTTAGTTGAACAATTATAGGAACTTGATGTTGGGCCAGTCCTGTGGGGTTAATTTCTGTTCATACTTCCAGGAATCTTGCTCATCAATCTGAGAGATAATCCAATTGTATCTTTTGATTGGGGGCAGGGCTTTCAGCTAGAAGATATTCTTCTGACAGAGGAGGGTTGGACAACAAAATTTTTCTAGATATCTGTAAGTTTAACTGTTTATCATCAGAGAAAGTGAAGATGGCCTTCAGCTTATGGAAAAGATCCCTCCAAATCAGTTCTCTGGTGTTAAACACCTTTTGCGCTACCTCCAGCAAGTGGGACCTATTTGTACCTTTAATTTTTTTAAATTTCCAACATTTTTCCAATATCTGGGTCTGCCTGAGTGACAGAGGATACTTTTTAGCAGCTGCCTTTAATTTTTCTAAAAAGGACCTATTGAGAATCGTTTAAAGTCTCCTTCATCAGTATTGGACAGAAGGGAAATCTGTTCCATCCAGGCACCACTGTCTGGGAGGAAACGTCTTGCCTGGCCAGGGGCAGTTTCTATACTTTTATCAGAGAATAGTCTGTTTGGAGTTCCCCAATTATACAGATCATTGATTGAAAGGAAACAAAAATTATGAAACAGGAAGGAGTGAACCTTCCTCATTTCCCCTTCCCAGGGACTGCGTACAGCAGGCTGGGAGTAAAGAAAATGTGTATCTTGGGAAACTATGTCTCCTTCCTTGTATGCCTCCTGCTCTGGTGGCAGTGCCCTGGATGAAGTGCCCAGTCCCTCCCTGCCTCCACACAGGGGCGGTAATGACTGAGAACTCTGAGCAGGAGGCAATGGATGAGACAAGTGAGCACGACAGGGGTGGGGCACGTAGAAGTGGTGTTTATTAACTCTGCATAACCAGGCATAGGCGAAGGGATTCAGACCCAAACAAGAAGGAATAAGTCTTAGGACAGTGGGGGCATCTCACACCAGAGAAAACCACCAGCAATAGAGGAAAGCAGAACTGACTGAAACACATAGAAACACACACACACACCACACACAAACACACACACACACCACACACAAACACAACACACACCACACACACACACAACACACACACAACACACACGCACACACACAAAGAGGTGGGGGGGCAACCAGGAGTGGCTGTCACAGATTTACACACCAGAACAGACAGGAAAAATCTGGTGACATCTTATGCAGACTCTGGGCTCTGGGTCAGTGTCTGTGTCCAACCTCTCTCTCCTATGTGTCCAAACAGAAAGCACCTTAACCAGAACTCAGCTCTGGAGGTGACAGACTATGTGACTTTCTAATTTGTTTCCTTTTGGGATGGAGGCAATCAGACTCCTCCAAATTCTTAGGCATCACTTGATCAAAGGGAGTCCTGGGGACCTGAAATATCCCATGTTGGACACCTGCTAGGAGTTCCTTGACCACTGCACTGCTCTCTGCTTGGAGGGGACCTGAGACCCCAGTGTCTTGAGATTTGACCTCTGGGGATCTCAGTGGGACCCCCAGAAAATGTCGTGGGATGTCTACCAGAAAGCACAGCTTGGACGTGCATTTAAGCCAGTGGAAGATCTTTATTAGCTGTTCAGTGAGTACACGGGTTGCTTGGGATCTCACTGTAGCCCTGAGCTTTTTCAGGGTGAAGTTGCTTTGGAGTTGAGACTTCTGCTTACTGGGTTTAGAAAGACAAGTTCTGGGACCAGCTGGGCAGGCAGTGCACACCTGTAATCCCGGAACTTGGGGGCTAGAGCATGCCTGGTTTGTGCAACCAGGAGAGCAATCCCAGGGTGTTGTGTACACTAGGAAATATTCTATCAATTGTACCACTCTTTCGTCCCCGGCTTTTATCATAGTGAGGAATGATGGTGTTCTCTGAGGAGACAGCTCACTGCATATATACCATTTATTCCTAATTATAGTTTTTAACTTTATGTATGCAGATTCAGGGGTTATGATCAAGGCATGTGTAGCCAATCACTGTAGTTTATCACTTAAGGTCTTTTCTTGGCATGAAACAAAAGTTATAATGATAACACACAAAATCTGTTGAATAGCATTTCCTTTTTGGACAAAATATATTTTAATAAGTACAATCAAATGGACCTAAAAATCAAGCTAGTGTAGCTATCCTAATATCTAACCAAAAAACGACTTCAAACTAAAATCAAAAGAGACAAAGTAACATTTCATATTAGTCACAGGAAAAATCCATCAAGAGGAAATTTCAATACTGAACATCTATGCACCAAACAGAAAGGCATCCCCATATGTTTAAAAAAAACACTGTTAAAGCTTAAATCACACATTAAACCCCACACACTAATAGTGAGAGACTTTACCACCCACTCTCACCACTGGACAGGTCCATCAGACAAAAAATTAACAGAGAAATTAGGAAACCTACAGATGTTATGAATCAAATGGACTTCACAGACATCTATAGAACATTGCATCCAAACATACAAGAATAGCATTTGTTACTGCATGACTAGAATTTATTCTAAACTGCTGTAGTCCGTGTAATCTGTAGAATATGTATGTTGTGGTTTGAACGTGAAATTCTCTGTCACAGACATGCTCATATGTTTGGACACTCATCCCCAGCTGGTGGCACTGCTTCAGCAGGTTGAGGAACCCTTAGAGGGTGGAGCCTCATTGGAGAAGGTGGGTCACTGGGGATGAGCCTGAGGTTTTCCAGCCTGGCCACTCTCCCTGGCTGTGGGTGCCATATGACCACCCAACCACATGCTCCTGCGGCCACCTTAAGCTCCGGCTGCCATGCCTCCTTCACCATGATGGGCTGGATCTCTTCTTAAACAGAGACTCTCCCCCACCTCTGTTTCCACCCCCCAATCCACTCCTCCTCCCTTTCTGTTTAGGAAATGGCAGGTCTCCCATGAGTATCAACAAAACATGGTGTATCTAAATGCAGTAAGACTAAGCACCTCCCCATATACTCAGGCTGGGCAAGATGACCCAGCTGAGGAGCAGGATCTCAAAAGCCAGGGAAAGTGGAGCCAGCCCCTGCTCCCACTGAGGAGTCCCACAAGAGGTTCAAGCTACACAACTGCAATACATGTGCAGAGTGTCTAAGGTAAGTGTCTTGTAGGCTCCCTGGTTGTCTGTCCAGTCTCTGCGAGCCCCCTTGAGCCCAGGTGAGCTGATTGTGTGAGCCTTCCCATGGTGTCCTTGTTCCCTCTGATTCCTACAGTCCATTCTCCTCCTCTTCTTCAGGAGTCTCAGAATTCTGCCTAATGTTTGGCTGTGGGCCTCTATCTGTTTCCATCAGTTACTGATGATGCCTCTCTGATGATAACTGTGCTAGGCACCAATCTGATCGGAGGAGATGGCCAGTTCAGGCTATGTGTCTGCTATTGCTAGGAGTCTAAGCTGGGGTCTTCCTTGTAGATTCCTGGGAGATTCCCTTGGGCCAGGTTTTTTGCCTAACCTCAAAATGCCCTCCTTTCCAGCAGTCTTTTTCAGTACTCCCTTTTATTTCTCCACCCCAACATGATTGCTCATGTTCCCTTCCCACCCTCAGTACCCTCATGAAATCACTTCTATTTCCCCTACCCAGGGAGAACTGGGGGCCTCCCCATTAACCGTCCTTGTTACCTAGTCTCTCTGGGCCTGTGGATAGTAGCAGTTATCCTTTATTTCACAGCTACTATCCACTCATGAGTAAGTACATACCATGTCCATCTTTACCTGGGTTATGTCATTTAGGATTTTCTTTAGTTCTGTCCTTTGGCCTTTAAATGGTGTCCCGCTACTGAATAATATTCCATTGTGTAAATATACCACATTTTCTTTATGCATTCCTCAGTTGAGGGACATCTAGGTTGTTTCCAGGTTCTGGTTATTATGAATGAAGCTTCTATGAACAAAGTTGAGTAAGTGTCCTTGTGGTATGATTGAGCATCCTTTGGGTATATGCCCAAGAGCGATAGAGTTGGGTCTTATGTACATTGATTCCCATTTTTTTCGAGAAACTACCATAGTGACTACCAAAGTGACTGTCCACGCATGCATTCCCACCAGCAATGGAGGGGTGTTCGGTCCCCTTGCTCCACATCCTCTCAAAACATGAGCTGTTTTGACCTGAGCCTTTTTGACAGATGTAAGATGGAATCTCAGAGTCATTTTGATTTGAATTTCTCTGATGGCTAAGGATATTGATCATCTCCTTTAGTGCTTATCAGCTATTTAATAGTCTTCTATAGAGGATTCTTTGTTTAGATCTGTACCCCAATTTTAATCAGATTATTTGGTTTGTTGATATCTGGTTTCTCATGTTCTTTATATATATAATTTTGGAAATCAGCCCTTTGTCGGGTGTGGGGTTGATAAAGATCTTTTCCCATTCTGTAGGCTGCTGTTTTGTCCTAGTGACTGCGTCCTTTGCCTTACAGGAGCTATTCAGTCTAATGTGGTTCCATTGATTGCCAGTTTTATCGCCTGTGCTGTTGGTGTTCTGTTTAGGAAGTTTTCCTGTCTCTTCCATCAGGTTCAGTGTATCTGGATTTATGTTGAGGTCTTTGATCCACCTGGACATGAGTTTTGTGCAGGTTGATAGATAGGGATCAACTTGAGTTTTTCTACATGTGGACATCCAGTTGGAGCAGCACCAAAGATGCTTTCCTTTTTTTCCCAGTGTATACTTTAACCTTCTTTGTAAAAATGAAGTGTCCATAGGTGTGTGGATTTACATCTGAGTCTTTAATTTAATTCCATCGATCCGCATCTCTTATTTTACGCCAATACCATGTGATTTTTATTGCCATAGCTCTGTAGCAGAGCTCGAAATCTGGAGTGGTGATACCCCTGGGAGTTCTTTTATAGTCCAGGATTGTTTTAGCCTTCCTGAGTTTGTAAACACCAGCTTTAAGTGCAGTTTCTGCTGCACTGCTTTCAACCAACGCTCTGTCAAACCTCAGAGGCCACACCGCTTACCCTCACATGAGTCTTTCACCGCAGCTGAGACGCCGCTCACAGCTGCCACTGCCGGGGGGAGGGGGTCCGTCAGTCTGGCCTCGGGACAGGTGACTTTTGCTTTTGGGGGGAGCAGGTTTGGTAAGATTGCTAATAGGGAGCGGAACCACTGTTCTTAGTAGGTTAAGAACCTTTTCCAGTGGGTAGAATGATTTTTAAAGTGAGGGCCTCTTGAACTTAATGTCCACTGTAAATAGAGCTAGACATTATTTATTGCTATGATTCATACATATTAATCTATATAAGGGTAAATGTGGGGGAGTTAAAATTTCCATTTTCTTTCTAAAAGAGGAAAAAGCAGATCTGAAATTCATTTTTCAAAACACTATGAAAAGAAAAAAACAGCACTAATACCTGATAAAATTTTTGATTGATTCATATGTTCAACAAATATCTATTGATTCGGATCTGTGTGATAAAGCAAATATGGTCTATACCCTCATGAACCTTATATGCTACCGAGAGAGAGAAAATAAATTAAGAATCAGGCATGGTAGCAAATACCTTTAACCCCAGAAGCCAGGAGTTAGAGGCATGTGGATTTCAGTAAATTTGATGCCAGACTGGTCTACACAGCCAGGGCCAGGACAGCGAGGTAGTCATGAGCAAATAAGTGATCACTGGGTTGGGTGGCTGGCAGGAGCTTTTTGAGGTAAGGACACTTGAACTAGTTAGTCACTCTTGTGAAATGGGTCCAGCTTGGGCAAAGGTGGAAAGTTTTCTAAGAACAGGCAAACCAATACGACTAAAGTGTAGTGACTCCGAGAGGGTAGAAAGAAGCTGAACACAACAAAGAGTGACATGCAGGGCTTCGACAGACACAGTGATCTAGATGAGAAGCTCCTGTTCTCACGGGGTGAGTACTGTCTCTTAAAAGGCTGTGGAGAAGGGATTTTAGTGGACTAGTGCAGGGGACACGGGGGTAATGAGAACTGATTATAAGGACAGAGAGAGAAAGAGAGACAGAGACAAATGCACAGGGACATCAGTTCCCTATGGTTGCAGGACATGACAGAGCTGAACAGTTCACATCATAATGTCCAGGAAACAGAACCCAAAGAAAAACATATAGGCATCCTCATGAATATTTACCTTCATCAGGCGATGAAAGGAGACAGAGACAGAGACCCACATTGGAGCACCGGACTGAAATCTCAAGGTCCAAATCAGGAGCACCAGGAGAGAGAGCACAAGCAAGGAACTCAGGACCGCGAGGGGGGCACCCACTCACTGAGACAATGGGGATGTTCTATCGGGAACTCACCAAAGCCAGCTGGCCTGGGTCTGAAAAAGCCTGGGTTAAAACCGGTCTCGCTGAACATAGTGGACAATGAGGACTACTGAGACCTCAAGAGCAATGGCAATGGGTTTTTGATCCTACTGCACCTATTGGTTTTGTGGGAGCCTAGGCAGTTTCGTGGATGCTCACCTTACTAGACCTGGATGGAGGTGGGTGGTCCTTGGACTTCCCACAGGGCAGGGAACCCTGATTGCTGTTTGGGCTGACGAGGGAGGGGGACTTAACTGGGG
>NW_026068210.1:38459-91358 GCF_014885135.2 Alexandromys fortis
AGAGAGAGAGAGAGAGAGAGAGAGAGAGAGAGAGAGAGAGAGAGAGAGAGAGAGAGAGATAAAAAGAGGGATTGTGTATAGAGAAAGAAACTGACCTGGAACAACATGTCATTTTCAATGACAGGTTCCTGAGGAGGATAATCAGACATGGTAGATAATAAAAAAAAAAGTCAGGAAAATTTGGGATCATGAGGTCTTACACAAGCTCATGGTTCAGGCAAGTTTGGGCAGTCAGGAAGAGAGGCCTTGCTTGCTCTGCTGTGCCTGTGCGCATGTGAGCTGTGGATGGGCAGGGCTGGAAAGGGCCTCAGAGCTGCAGCCCCAGGCGCTGGGGGGTTTTCAGGGCCCCTCCACAATAGCTCGAGGCCTCTGATCTTCCCACCTCTGGTCCTGTGCAGCCCAATGCGTGGGGTCTTTCCACCCCTCCTCCCACAGAGGAGCACCTGTATTTTCTTTGGGATCCATGGCACCAGCAGGTGCAGGACCAAGATCTATATGAGATCCATGGGTGAGAGGGATGCCCATTGGCAAGGACCCATCTGGACCAATCAATTTCAGGCTGATGTTCAGCATCTCCAGTGCCACAGAGAAAAAGGTAGCCCCGAACACAGCTCTTCCCCAGCATATGTAAAACCAGCATCGTCTGCCCCTGAGGAGAAAAAGTTCATGCCAGCCATAGCACCGTTTGCACCAAAGTGACAAGTTAGGCCCAAGAGGAGCACTTTCGGGTTTAGGGGAAGAAAGCGATGCTCCTTTCTGGTTGCTTGATGTGTAGAACAGGCTGGACTTGAACACACAGAGATCCACGAGCCTCTGCCTCCCATATGCTGTGATTAATGTCGTGTGCCACCACCTCTTGGCTTTGTATAGTCTTTGAGTATACTTTTTGTTTGTTTGCTTGCTTGCTTGTGTGTTTAAGGCAGGATAGACTCAGACTCCGTGTGTAATCCAGGTCGGCCTGGATATTACCTCAGTCCTTCCGTCTCGGCCTCCTGAGTGCTGGGATTACAGATGTGTACCATTAAGCCTGGCTGTTTGCCAAGTTGGCTATGTTTGGACTAAATACAAAGTGAAGTGAAATCACCAGACGGCAATTAGGAGACTTTGCAAATTAGTGGTTATTAATAATGGGCATTAATCCCAGTGCCTTTGTTTCGGGTTATGTTTTGTGAGTCTTTGCAGACAGATGAGAGAACAATATGCATTAAAATTATTGTTTACCTTCTAAGGACCCTGTAGTGGCTGGTGTCTCCAGAATATTTCTTTTGAGTATTTGGAAGCTGGAAGGATCAAATTTCAGTTTTTCAAAAGGTATTGAAGGGCCAAAAAGATGCTTCTATGGGTAAAGGTACTTGCTGCCAATCCTGATGACTGAGTTCAGTCCCCAGG
The DNA here is from genome assembly GCF_014885135.2 of Alexandromys fortis. Taxonomy (NCBI): domain Eukaryota; kingdom Metazoa; phylum Chordata; class Mammalia; order Rodentia; family Cricetidae; genus Alexandromys; species Alexandromys fortis. The sequence continues at coordinate 39,849 of NW_026068210.1, forward strand.
AGCCACGTCAAGGTGGAAGAGGACTAACTACCCCGAGTTGTTCTGTCTTCTCCTCAAATGGTGTAGCACTCAGCAGTTGGAGATGCTTACTGCTTTTCTGAGCACCTGTGTCCACCAGCTCACAGTCAGTTGTTACTCAGTTCTACAAGACCCGGCACCCTCTTTAGATCTCTCCACACAAGTGACATACACACAAATTCTCATACACACATAAATAAATATACAAATTTATTAAATGTGTTAAAAATAACGTACTTACTTAATTTTTTTGAGAGCTTCATGTAGCCCAGGCTATCCTGGAACTCACTATGTAGTGTAGGTTGGGCTTAAAGTTCAAGCAATCCCCTCGATTGACCTCTCTGAATTCTAGGATTATAGGTAGGAGCCACCATGTCCATCTTAAGTCAGTTTTATAGTTAGGAAAATCAAGACTCAAAAAATCAGGTCGTGAACTAAGGATGTGATGTAGTAGTTGAGTCTCGCTTAGCATATATTCAGTTCCCAGCACTAGAAAATAAAAAAATAAAAAAAAAGGAACAGTACTTGGAAAACAAAAAACAGAGGCTAAGGTTCAATGTGCTGTTTTTACTATGCTGCACCGATGACGTCATGTACAAAGTGCAGCCTTCATATTCCCACCCTGCTGCACAGACAATCTTACCTTAAACCCACGATCTAAAAAGAAGTCTGTTACTAAAATGTGAAGAGTCTTGATATGCTTATTTTCTTTGCACACTACATAGAAATACTTATGTGTCTTGTCTGATGTAGTGCAGTTTCAGAAAAGGCTTTGAAATACATTGATTTTAATATCAGTGGCAGGGCCGACAGCGAAGGCTCAGCAGTTAAGAGAACTTGCTACTCTTGCCGAGGACCTGGGTTCAATTGCCAGAATCCACATCAGACTGCTCCCAACTTCCTGTAACTTCCATTCCAGAGACTCTGACACCCTGACCTGGCTCCCACAGTCACCTTCATGCATACTGCATACATGCAGAGAAGTAGGCACATACACATACAATAATAACACATCTGTGAGGAACTCGGGTCAAGTTAATTACAAATATTCTTGGTATTAATTTCTGTATTTGTGCCCCATGGTATGTATGTGGAGGTCAGAGGATAACCTTCCGAGTTATTCCTCTCCTACCATGTGGCATCTGGGTCTCAGGTTTGACATGCTTATTGGCATCACCTTTGCCCACTAAACCATTTCACCATCTCTAAGTTAATTGCTTTAAGGTAGTAGTAAGTATGAAGAAAAACTTAAGAATTATGTATATATGTATGAATGTATGTACTATGTAATATATATTTGAGGAGACAGTCTCGTTTTGACCAGGATGACTTCAGACATGCTATATAGCCAAAGATGGCCTTGACCCCTCTGCTCCCTCCTCTCAGGCTGGGTCACAGGTCCGCACTGCCATACCTGGCTCCCAGCTAAGAATTTAACAGAACCATTGCTTTTGGGGCTGGAGACTTGGCTCAGAGGTTAAGAGCACTCTTTGTTCTCATAGGGAACCTGGTTTGGTTTGCAATACCTTCATGGTGGCTCACACCTACCTATAACTCCAGTTATGACCTCCAGAGGCACCAAACATGCAGGTGGTGGTGCACGTGCATAACTACACGCAGACACTTTCCAATACACATAAAAGGAAATAAAGGGGGAGAGAGAGGGGAGAGGGGAGGAGGTCCACGTCGTAGCACTGGACTGAGCTCCCAAGGTCCAGCTGAAGAGCAGGAGGGAGAATATGTGCAAGGAAGTCAGGACCACGAGGGGTTGGTCACCCACTGAGACAGTGTGCCTGAGCTAATGGGAGCTAATGGGACTGAATGAGCATGGGACCCAACTGGACCCTCTGAATGTGGCTGACAGTTGGGGCAGACTGAGGGGCCAATGATAATGGCACTGAGATTTGTCTCTACTGCATGTACTGGCTTTGTGGGATCCTATTCTCTTTGGATGCATACCTTCCTAAGCCTGGATGTAGTGGGGAGGCCTTGGACTTCCCACAGGGCAGGGTACCTTGCCCTCTCTTAGGATTGGAGAGGGTTGGGGAGAGGGTATATGGGGGAGCGGGTGGGAAGTGGGAAAAGGGGAGGAAGTAGACATTTTTATTGGCAATATTTATAAAGTAATAAAAAAGAAATTAAAGAATGCTGCTCGCCCTGCTGGTGCACACCTTTAATCCCGGCACTTGGGAGGCAGAGGCAGGTGGATCTCTGTGTGTTCTAGGCCAGCCTGGTCTACAAAGCAAGGCCTGCCCCAGCTGTTACACAGAGAAACTGTCTCAAATAACAAACCAACAAAGGGGGCAGCTGGGTAGCAGGGGAGAAGAAGTTACCTTGTGTCTTAAAGTATCTTTGCCCATAGAAACAAATGCTTGCCCTGAGTCCTTCCCAGCACCTTGCATCTTGGGCGTTCTGAGAGAAGCTGTTTGCTCCGGCTTTGACTGTTTGTTTCACAGTATCCTGACAAATCATGAACCTGATACTTTTTGTTCACACTAACTTTATACTATGTATATAAATGCACACCTTTTTGTGCATTGTTCCCACTAAATAGTTTTAAATTATAATTTATAATTCATTGTTATATTTAATCTTTCTCTCTCCCCTCCCTCTCCATTTATAGTCCAAGAATGAGTTTTTCAAGGAAAAAATTGGGCCAGGAGCCAAGACCTGCTCTTCACAAATTTAATATTGTGTAGGTCATCCTATCTCTTGGGATCTCAGCGACCTCGTCTGTAGAAAAAGAGAAAGAGAGATAAAGCCCCAGCTGTCTGTAGTGCTCTGTGAAGAATGTCTGTTGTGACAAACAAAAGCTATCCCCACCCACAGTAAAAAAAAACACAGGGAGGAAAGTGGACCATAAAGCAAACAGCAGAATGGCTTAAATGCTCAAAATGTGTTTTTCTCGTTTCAAATAATTCTCTTTCCAGCGGGGGTGTGCAAAGGCAGTTTCCTCCTGTCTATAGACCAGGCTGGTCTATAACTCACTTCTGGGTCCGGGCTGGCCTTGAGTATTGTTGCATTTTTTTACCTTTACTCTTTACTCTTTGGAGTCCCCCACCAGCTCCCACATAAATACACAGAGATTTTTTCTTTCTTATGAATGCCTGGCCTTAGCTTGGCTTGTTTCTAGCCAGCTTTTCTTAACTTAAATCACCCTGTCTACCTCTGGGCTTTTACCTTTCTCTCTTTCTATATATCTTTTTTTCCTTCTTATTCCATGTCAGGCTGGGTGGTTGGGTGGTTGGTCACTGGCATCTCCTCTCCTCCTTTTCTTACTGTTTCTCTCTCTCTCTCTCTCTCTCTCTCTCTCTCTCTCTCTCTCTCTCTCTCTCTCTCTCATTCTTCCCCTGTTTATTCTCTCTGCCTGTCAACCCTGCCTGTCCCTCTCCTGGCTAGCTATACTGGAACTCATTAGACCAACCAGGTGTTTTAGACTGGAAAAGTAACACAGCCTCACAGAATTAAACAAATGCAACATAAAAGAATGCAACACATCTTCGCATCATTAAACAAATGTTTCCCAGCATAAATGACTATAACCTATCTTCAACTAATATTCCACAACACTTGAACTGACAGCAATTTTCCTGCTATCACCCATGTGTGATGAGATTATAATCATGCATCATCATACCTAGCTTAAAGTCATTCTTTAAAGAAAGATCTATTTTATTTTTAGTTGGTGTGTGTGTGTGTGTGTGTGTGTGTGTGAACTTGGATGCCCACGGAGGCCAGAGGAATCTGATCCCCATGTGAGCCACCCAACAGAGAAGTTGGGAATGGAACTTGGGTCAACAACAATGTGTGCTCTTAAGCACCGAGCCATCTTTCCAGGCCTTAAATAATTCTGTTCCTTAGATTTAAATTTGTTTTATCTTACGTGTGTGGGTGTTTTGCCTGCATTCATGTCTGTGCACTGTGTGTGTGTACCCGGTGCCTTCTGAGGCCAGAAGAGGGCATCTGTTCCTCTGGAACTGAGCAGTTGTGAGTCCCATGTGGGACTGAACTTGGGCTCTCTGGAAAAGCAATGTTCTTAGGGGAACAACTCTCTGCCACCTATATAATTCTTAAAGTCACAGTTTAGAGCGGTCAGAGTGACTTTGTAAAGCTGTCTGTTGTCCTACAGTATGACTCTAGTTCTAAAAATCCAAGATTGCTGCCAGCTCTCCACTGTCACAGCAAGGCTCCAGACTGCGAGACCAAGACAGAAAAGAGTTTGTTCTGTCTCTCTGGAGACTCCCTGAACCAGTCTTCAAGGAAGCAGGCTACCTTCCCTAAAATGGTTTGTGCTACTGAGAAGGAAGGGATGGTTTGGATATCAGCAGGGAAGCAGAAATCTGCACCATGGAGCTTCCTCCTCTCACTTCTGAGCTTGGGTCCTGACAGTGACTTGAACGGCCTCAGTGATGGGAGCAGACACTGCCCGGAGAAGGACTCAGTTTGTCTGCTTGCTGTGGGCTGTTCACCAGAGCAGGCTGCTCACATGTGGGGTTACGGCAATGGAAAGTGTTAATTAGCTGGCCAGCGACTACACTGGGTGTTCAGGATCCCACCATAGCCCCCTGCCTTTCCCAGGATGGGCTTTTAAATACAAAAAATGCGTGTCCTGAGTTGACATACTTCAGTTAACAAGAAGAGTTATCCCAAAATGGAACTACAGAAGTCAAAAAGCAAGGTTAGGACATTTAGAGACTTCCACAGAGTTATGGATTTTGATGGATTGGGTCTTTGTTTTAGTTTTGGAAGGTGGTGCTGCCTACATGTTAAGTTTTGCAGTTTTACATGCCACTTCCATGATGGAGTCAATTGTGCTAAGGTCTTGTGGCCTAGGTCTGTGCCCTGTTACATGCTAAGTTCCATTTCCGATATTTTCTTGATTTTTTTCCTCTTCTTCTAATTCCTTGTTTTTATTTTGAGGACAGGATATTGCTATGCAGTCTGAATTCCAGGCTGGTCTGGAACTCACAACACAGCCCAGGTTTCTGAATTAGTAGAGAGCCTCCCACCTGTGAAGTCGTGACCCTAGGCCTGTGCCCTAGTGCTTGTCTTGGTACAGAGTCCCCACTCTCTTGTTTAGACATTTGTTTGGCTTTATAAATACAACCACCCGTAACAGTTCAGTGGATGCTTGCTGTGCAACTGATGGTTGCGTGGAGGTGAGTGGACATTTGTCAGGTTTCAGGCAGGTATATAAGCAATACACTAGGGTGGGAGAGACCTTTTCTGAAGGGTGTCACCTAACTAGTCATCAGAGATGGCTGTATTGACAAGGGTGACCCCCCTTGGTGTCTCATTGGGTTCAGGATGGTCACACAAGATCACAAGATGTCTGTTTGCCTGCTCTGGTAGTTGGAAGAAGTGGTGTGTTTGTTTCAAGTCACTTAGCGTATCTTAACTGTTGTAACATTCTCTCTTACTACTGGCCCTTGCGTAACTTGTTCAAGCATTTCATTTCAGAGGTGGTGTTAGGAGTGGAAACCAGGGTCCCACACCTGCTCCTCAACTGAATTCCCTGTTCAGAGCTGCATATACCCCAGCCTCTTTCCAGATTTTCCTCATACGTGTTTATAAACACACCATATTTTGTCATTCAGATGACCAGGTATGACAGGACACAGCTGTAGTCCTAACACTTGAGAGGTAGGTAGAAGCTGGAGGACCAGGAGTTAGAGACTAGCCTGGGATACAAGGTTCAGTTGTTGTTATTTGGCTCAGAAAAGAGAACTGAAGTTATCAGCTTTAAGGAAGAAAACAACAATTCAGGAAATAAAGTGTCGAGTGGGGAGGAATCTGGAGCCACTCGGTTTAGTGTTTCTAGAGTGGGACAGAGAGAGGTTAAAAGTTTATTTCTATAAAGTATGCTTGCATTCCACAAGCTCTTGTACTTTTCTTCTTAATACCCGGCCATGGCCAGGCATGGTGGCTCAACTTCTTTCCTTCTCTTGCTTGTGTGTGGGAAAGTGGGGGTGTGTGGGTGTTGTTTTCATGAAGACCATACTGGCCTTGACCTTGATGTGTAGCTGAAGATGACCTTGAACTTCTGATCCTTCAACTGCTACCTTTCCAGCACCGTGCCTGCCTGTATGCCACCATGCCCCACGATGGTAATAACGGACTAAACTTGTGGACTGTAAGCCAGCCCTGATTAAATGTTTTCTTTTCTAAGAGTTGCCATGGTCATGGTGTCTCTTCACAGCAGTAGAAACCCCAAGACAGTTAATGGTCAGCGTTTACTGAGTCTTTATTAAAGACCTAACCAATATTTAAATTAATTGTACCAGTTATATCTAGAATGAGAATAAAAATGTAATAAAAAAGAGAATTGTTGAGATGGCTCAGTAGACAATGGCTCTCACCAAGCCTGACGACCCGAGTTCTGTCCATTGACCAAGGGACAGAAGGAGGGAACTGATTTCTGCAGGCTTCTTCTGATCTCCGCACAAAATAAGAAAGGAGAGGCAGTGAACATTAAAAGGCAAGTTAATTGGAGGTCATAAGAAGATCATGGATTTTTATGCTTAAAGTTCTTGTGTTTCACTGATAGGACACATGGCTGTGTCAGGTAGAAAAACTGCTGCCAATGGAAACTGGGGAAACCAGCCGGGCGGTGGTGACACTTTTAATCCTAGCACTTGGGTAGCAAAGGCAGGTGCATCTTGGTGAGTTTGAGGCCAGCCTGGTCTAGAATGAGTTCTGGGACAACCAGGGCTACACAAAGAAATTGTGTCTTGAAAAAACAAGCCAAAACAAAACAAACCAATAAACAAAAACACCAAAATAAGCAAAACACTTACCCTGCCATAAACTTGGAAGTCATGATGAGCTGTATCATGCACAGTTTCATTTTGCTCACTGGAACAGCTTTAAAAGATTAGTTTAGACATTAATTTAGATAAAAAGATTTTTACAGCATTTTAAAAAGTATTTATTTATTTTGTGTATGATGTTTTACTTGTGTGTATGCCTGTGCACCACATGCAGGCAGTGCCCAAGGGAAACACAGGAAGGCATCGGATCCCCTAGGAATTGGAATTACAAATGGTTGTGAGCCTGCAGCACCATCTCCTGCCCTCATTTTCTTGTTAGGTCCTGTTGCCTGGGAGCGTCTCCTAACCCTGTGACCTGGATTTCAAAAACTTTGGTGCTGGGGCTTTCCTGAGCTTACCAGAAGCTCGGAGAGGGAGTTCAGATTCGTGTTCTTTCCTCAAACTCTTTAAAATGGCTTGTTAACTAAAAGCACTGACAAGGGCCAGCTGTGGTGGAACACTGCCAATCTGTGTTCTTGTCTTGTTCTTTAACTGTGCAAACATCATATCGAAATATTTCAGGAACTGAGCTAACACGCTTAGCTGGTTAGGCCAAGCTCATCAATGTTCAAGCCAGACTGAAGCACTCTTTCTTAGCTGTGCCATTGCCCACCTCAACAAGAGTATGCAGTAATGTCTTTGAGAAGATGCCTTGTAGTTTAAAATACCATGCATCAGCAACTTTGGCCAGCTATGTTTCCGATAGACCTTCAGTGGAGCGCTCTAAAAACCCACACCTGGACTGGAGACACCATTTAGTTGGTAGTGTGCCTACTTGGAAACAGGAAGCGCTGGGTTCATGCCAGCATGTGGACCCACTGAATTCAGTGTTCTTACAGAGAGTCTTGAGTTGTGGACATCTTCCCAGTGGTCACTGAAATAGCTTGGATGGGCTGATGAAATGAGCACCCTAATAAAAAAGGCTGCAGGAACCAAAGGAAGTGGGCTGGGAAGTGGTTTAGTCTACAGAGTGCTTCTCGCTTGCACAAAGCCTTGGGGACAATCCCCACCACTGCATAAACTGAGCATGACAGTGTCCATCCATAATCTCAGCAAGCCAGGAGGTAGAGCCAGGAGAATCAGAAGTTCAAAGCATCCTTGGTAGTCACTTGGTTATCGAGGCCAGCTTATCTATAAATCAATCAATAAACATTTCAAAAGAAACCCCACAATTCTATGTATGCTAATGCATACCTATGATGGCTACATTCAGGAGGTCGCTGCGAGTTTGAGGCCAGCCTGAGCTATGTAACCTCTAATGCCAGTCTCTTTCTTGTGTTTGGTGTTGGGTATCATTTTGTGCCACACGAGAGAGCACCAGAAGTTTGTCAGTGTTTCCCATTGACTGAAATCAGCTTTGCAGCTCCGCTCCCCTCCCTTCACCCTACGGTGCCGAGATCAAGTCCCTCACCTGACAGCGCTAGACAAATGCACACGAGATGACTATCTTGAGCGCGTGATGGACGCCCTTGGAACAGATTCGCATTTCAGAGAAAAGCTCCAGAGAGCGACATAGAAGAAACAAGGCTGAGCAGAGTTTAACAATGGGAGTGACAGACACTCAGCCAAGTACTGGAAAAACAAGAAGAGCCTTTTGTAGGAAAGATGTGGAAAACCACACTGAAAAATAGAGGGCCCGGGTGCATCTGTGTGTTATATTACAGAGATGTGTGGAAGACAGACGTGTGGCCCATAGGAAGTGAGGGGAGAAGGCAGGAAGTCATTGTTCCCCACAGAGACTGTGCCTGAGTTTAACTGCAGAAGGAAGAGGGAAAGGCTGGATGGTGTAAGGGCTGTGACTCATTCCTAGTTGAACCTGGAGGGAATGAAGTCTCCTTTGAACCTAACAATACAAGCATTTGGGGTGGTTAAAAAATGTCATTTAATAATTAAAACTCTAAAAATCTATATCAACTTTTATGTCTTGAAAGCCACAATCAGAAATCCCATAGACTCCATAATCCAACACTTTCTGATCACTGATAAAGGTACAAGAGGTGGGAAAATATCTATCATATATTTTTATGTTTCACTCAACAGATTATTTCTATATACACACAGACACACAGACATGCAGCCTTTAGGGTGTAGATATCAATTGTCTATAAGAAATGCAAATATATTTTGTCCAGGACCCCATTCCCAAGATCTCTCATTATGTATGTGCAAATATTTCAAGCTTTTTTAAAAATCTGAAATTCAAAACCATTTCTGGTCCCACACATTTTGGATAAGGCATACTCACCCCACACTAAGAAGACCCCCATGGTCCCATACGTTAATGACCCTGACATCAAGAGTTTGTACCCTCCTCAGGCTGTCTAAGCAGATGAGCTGAGCTGGAGGCCGAGGTGCAGAACCCTGTCACAGGAAGGAGCAGCCATTGCAAGAACAAAACTGCACCAAGACCTAAAATTTTGATTTCTTTCTATTAGAGCGACTGACTGTTTTCAGACTTTGCTTGTTCAGTGAGTTCCCCACCCCTCCACCCCCGCTCACCCCGCCTTGGGTCTCCAGAAAAAGAGGGACCATATTCCTTACAGATGTAAGCAGGGCAGCTCCCCCGCACAGTGTTTATTCTAGTGTGTGACCCTGCTGACCCCTTTTGTTCAGGGGGCAGCAGCATGTGGCTGGAGAGTTACAGAAGCATGCTAATTGGCCTTGCTGAGCCTGGCCGAGAGCCCAGATCTCTGGCAGGTCCTTTGTACTCACTTCCCCTCTCCCAGCATCCAAGACTCACATGTGCTTGGCTCGCCCCTCTTCCTCTGCCCTTTTTTCCGGTGTCCTGTGAAGATAAGCAAAGTCAAGAGAATCACCGTCTTTTCCCACCCACTGGTCCAGTGATTCTGCCTTTGCTGCTCGTTTTACCGTGTGACTGATGAGTGGGTAATCCGGGCCAGGGCTCCTGCTGAAGCTCCTCTCCTCCATTTGCCCGGGGTCCTGGTCTCTCTCCTTTTCAAGGACATTCTGCCTGTTGTTGAGCCCCTTTATCTCTGAGGTCCAGTTTCTTCTCTCTCCTGGGCCTCTCCCATTAGAGTGTAGACAGTTTCCTCTCTTCTAACCTGGGAAGCAAACCCAGCCTTCAGCCATTGCTGAGCTTTATTCTTCTAGAGTCAGGCTGTCTCCAGAGTCCTGCCCTTCCCTTTCTGTTTGTCTCCATCTTTTATTTTCTCCATAACTGGTGCTGATGGTGCTGTAGCCTCTGCCATCCCAGTGTAGTCCACCCTGTCAGGGGACCTCAGTCCTGACCAGTGCAGTGTGGCCTTTGGAGCTCTGATACAGTTCACGCCTTCTCTCCAAGTCTGTGGGAATCTCTGCTGTTCCTCTTCAAGTCTGAATGCGACAGTTCCTGGCCCTGCCCTTGGCCGCGTTCACCTTCCTGCTTCCATTCTTTCCTAGTGTGGGTGACAGTTGTGTGGCTGGAGAAGACTATGGGGTCACCGGCACTGAGATCAGGATTTATCCCAACTGCTTGTACTGGCTTTTTTGAACCATTCTCTTCAGAGGGATACCTGGCTCAGCCTAGATATAGAGGAGAGGGCCTTGGTCCTGCCCCAAAACAATGTGCTAGACTTTGTTGACTCCCCATGGGAAGCCTTTAGCCCCTCTGAGGAGTGGATAGGGAGTGAGGCAGGGGGAAAGGTGGAGGGAACAAGAGGAGGGGAGGGGGTGGGAACTGGGATAGGTATATAAAATGATAAGAGACAGTTTTCTCTTAAATAAACAAACAAACAGAGCCGAGCAGGAGAGCCATCAGGGGCCCAGACAAGACAAACCTCAGCATTGTTTAGTAGGGCCTCTCCAACCATGCCTCAAATCTCTTGAATACTGTTTGGTCATGGAAAGCGGCCGGCCGTTTCTAAAAGTCCCTGGGCTTTGCTTATGGCCGGCTCTGTTGGCATTTGTATAAGAACAGTGTGTGTTGAGCAGCTGTCAGTGGTTCAGCAACACTGGTGTTAAATCCTTGTGTAAGGAGAACCATTGCTTAGCCCATACTTTACAAGCATACCTAAGCGAGAGACCAGATACTTACTATTTATTTATTTATTTATTTATTTATTTATTTATTTATTTTTGACTTTTTGAGACAAGCTTTCATGCAGCCTAGGCTGGCCTCATGCATAAACTCTGTATAGTGACTATAACCTTGAACTCAACCTTCTGGCCTCTCCTCCCAACTTCTTTGGATGGCAGGAGAGCACCACAAGGCCTGGCTAAGAGGGCGGCCTTTATCAGAGAAGTAACCGAAGGATAATAAAAATAATGGCAACCCTTATACAGGAGCAAGCGCTGGGGGGGAACCCGTGTGGAAGACAAGACTTTATCTTGTTACCAACAACCAGCAGCAGACTGTGCCTCAGAGCAGGTCTCACTTGCTTCCTTCTGCTCTGGGTTGCCATTCATCCTCAGTGCCCAGGAACAGCGGGGAGACTGTTCGAGGGAAAGAGACTAAGTTTATTATGTTCGGCCAAAGGTCACATTATGAACAAAATAATCAAGCAGTACTTTTAAAACTTCTACTACTTACCACCCAGCTGGAACAGAAAAAAATGAATGTTCACACTAGAATTATTTCATGCTAATTGGGCAGACTTTTAATACTGTAAGGCTAAATGCAAACATGTTTTTCATATATAAAATGCTTGTGGATGATCATGATTTCTAAATTAACTTAATGAAAGTGGGGTAGGAAATATCTATTCTCTTTAGAGTGAGGTTTTGAAGAGGCCATTTCTGGTCTGCGCATAAATTTTGATCACTGTCTTGCAGCTGTCCCAAGCAATCAAGACACTGATAAGGAGTCAGAGTAAGAGGGTGAACTCCATGTTAGTATAAGATTTTTATCCCCAAGTACCTGCAAGGGGAGTCTACCCTCAACCTGAACCGCTTCAATGGAATGCTTTATAGACATCTGAGACAAAGCCTCACAGCCCAGGCTGGCTTTGACCCTGCTTACCCCTCTGCTGTCTGACTGCTGGAGCAGTAGGCATGTACCTCCGTGCCCAGAGACAACTCCGGACTTTTTTAACTTGTTGGTGCTTGAACAGACTGAAGCCCAAGTCCAGTTCGCTTGTCATTTCTGGGAGGGATATGGTGGGAAGACAACTTGGAAATGCTCTTCTTATTACAGATACACTGTTTTCCTTTTAAAACTATGATTAGTTCATCATAGATTACAATCTAAAAACGCTCTGTAGTAAGATCAATATAAGTGATCATAAAGAACTGTGAATAAGAGGGCAGCCTTTATCAGAGAAGTAACCGAAGGAGAATAAAAATAAAGCTAATAAGAACCTATGGGAATTTTTTTTTGAGATGGGGTATTCCACAATTAATAAAAACCCAGTGACAGATATTGGGGTTCAACCTGAACATCAGAAAAGCAAAGTACCCAGCCACCTCAGGTAAGGTAAGAAAATGACAATCCTGCCTCCAGGAATCCTCAGACTGAAACTGAGCCTGAAATCTGTCTCTTCCTATTTTGTATTCCTTTCTAGTGCTGGGATTAAAGGCATGTACTATTACTGCCACGTTTCTATGGCAGACTAGTGTCACTACTGGGATTAAAGGTGTGTGTCACCACTGCCTGGTCTGTAAGGCTGATAAGTGGGGCTGTTTTGCTCTCTGATCTTCAGGCAAGTTTTATTTATTAAAATACAAATGAAATACTACTACAATGGGGTCTCATGTTGGTGATTCCCCCTGCCTCTGACTCCCTAGTACTGGGCTTATAGGAACCCTCCATGTCAAAGGTCCCTAACTTTTTCAAACCTTATTTCCTGAATGAGCAGTTAGCTATGAATTAATAAGCATTTCTCAGAAATTGCAGAACTAAGCCAGAACAAGCTTCAGTGACTGCAGACGGTGCTAATGGGAGAAATGCAAGCTTACGGCTTCATCACTATCGGCCGCTTACTGAGAGAACAACCCCATACCAATGAGGTTCCAATTTAAGAATTTAGAGCCTTCCAAATATTGCATACTGAACTATGCAGAAAACAATAGCCTCTCCCAATGATGGAAGTTTACAAATCTTGACTGTACTGTTTTATAGTGTAGGTGTTAACTGTGGTCCTGCACTTGCTGAGAAATATCCTATACCTGCTTGGACGTCAGCTGCCATGACATGCACTTCTGCCTCCACGTTCATCTTCCTGGTTACCCTTTCTACGGCACGGCTGTGAGACCGAGTTTGGTTCTGCTTATAATTGGTTTTGTCCTGCTAGGAGCTGAACCGAGGGTCCGACACATACTGTGAAAATGCTCTACGGCCTAGCCACATGCCCAAATCTTCTTTAAAAAAAGTTTTAGATCTGTAAAGCTTTATTTGAGAGGGCCTACATGACAAATTTAAAATCTAGGGAAGAACTTGATCCCTGGGTTTCACAGGAGCCGCGCTTTGATCCCAAAGCATTCATAAATAAGTAGGGTGTAGCAGACTTTTCTTTTTAAAGATCCCATTGAGAACGGTAAATGATCGCCGCCACCACAGGCCAGATTCCCTCTCCCTGGAGGCACTGACATCCTCTCAGCCCAGTGCATCAGGGATGTAAGGTTACTGCATCATCACAAATTTAATTCCTGCACTGAACAGGAAGGCTTATGGTCCAGCTGTTAGGCTCAAACCTGGGACAAATGGCTACTGGTGTTCCTGTTTAATATACCAAAGTAAACCTGTCTGCCAGGTTCTCCCAGCATCCCTCAGTCCCAACCTGTTACAGAGTGGTTGATGTGGTAGTTTGAATGTCATCCGGCCCCATAAGCTCATAGGGAGTGGCACTGTTAGGAGGTGTGGCTTTGTTGGAGTATGTGGGGATGGCCTTGAAGTGTGTCACTGTTGGGTCAAACTTGGGGGTTCCCTGTGCTCAGGATACCTCTCAGTCCACTTCCTGTCATGGTGTGTCTTCACAGAAGTAGAAGCCCTAACCACGGCAGCTGGTATGTCCTACTTTCTACCCTAGACGTCTCCAGCGCAGGGGCCGGGCTGTCCTTCCCTAGATGATCCAGCCATTTTGGATACCTGACCCTTTACCCTTGGCCTCTTGGTCTGCCTCTCCCCTCTCCCTTCCCTTCTTCTTCCCACATGGCTCAGGGTCTTGTTCATCCTGGACTCTCCCAGATGTCTCTGCCTCTGGCTATGTCTTCCTTTCATCTGCAATAAATCTTCTCCTCCACCAAACCTAGGAGCAGTCATGTCCTTCCTTTTCATTTCATTTTTTCCCCATTTATCTGGTGCTGGAACCTGGGATTAGTATATAACCGGCAAGGAACTCAGCCCATCTGAACAAGATGCTGGTCTGACGTTCCTGGGGTCTGTACGGATCGTTTGTTTCTGCTGCCTTCTGCCATCCATCAAAATTGACCCCAAATGCTAGAGTCTGCCTTCTCAGCTACTTCTGCCTCCACGATCTGTTTTCCTCTGTCCATTTCATCACAAAGTTTACTGAAAAGCTTCTTTCTTCTGAGTGCAGCCATCGAGTTGGACCGCCAGTGGGGAGAGCTGCTTCAGCAGCTGATTTTCCTGTGCAAATGAGATTGTCTACTTTCATCTTTATTAATAATGGTATTTTCAAAACCTTTCTAGACTCATGAGTAGATATATATCAAGGTGTTAAAATATTTATTTTACAGTTCTTCTGATTTTGCTATTCCGTGGAATCTTTCATAAGTAGTGATTTATCATTGCATAATTTCTAAGTTATGACTCAAATGATTTGAAAATGAGAGAGGAAAAAAATCCATCTTGTCCTCTTTGCCAGCTCCTATGAATCACTGTGTTTAACACATTGTTTTTGTTCCGCTTTGGCCAGTCCATTGTAAATGTTCAGTTCTAGTGGTGGCAGAGAGTATGCAATAGAACTAACTGTCTCTGCACTTGAGGCTCTCCTGGGTGGGATGAGAAATATGTGGACAGTTTCGGTCATTCCGTTATGGTCCACGATGACACAAGTTCCTCAGATCATACTTGGGGTTGCTTTACTTTTTACCCTTCTTGCTGGGGGCTGCTACTTTGTAGGTATTTCTTTAGAGCAGTCAAATATTGGTGCCTTTGTTTTGAGACAGAGTCTCCTGACTGGAACCTGCAGGAATAAGGGTCCTGAATGGCCAGGTGTCGAGTGGGAGGACCAGGGATGAGAGAGAGAAGACGAAACCAGGAGCTAGGACCAAGAGATTCTGTGGAAGCTGGTGTCAAGCAGGGTTATTCAGAAACACAGCCTCATATATACCGTTTGCAGGCCAAGGTCAGCAGAAAGCTAGGTCCGAAAGAAGACACAGCATTTGATGGATAGCCACAGTCCAGTGGGGAAGAGTTGGGACCTCAGAAACCAAAATCTTGACTCATTTGAGGAACTAGCCTCAGCCTCAGCCTGGCCTTGTCCAGTTTGGTCCTGGACAAGGACCTTTGACCTTTCATCAGGGCCTCTGAGAAAGTTTTGGTTCAGTCTGGCTCCCCACAGTTTTCTGTAGGCCAGGCTGACCTCTGACTCAGCATATAGCTCGTGGTTCTCCTGCCTCTGCCTCCCAATTCCTTTTTTCTCTTAACCCCCCCCCCCATTTCTCTGTGTTGCTGTCTCTCTTGCTCCTCCCCCATCTTTAATTCTGGGATAAAGCCTTAGATCGGTTCTTCACTTCCTAAGTGCTGGGATCACAGGTATATGCCACCATGCCTAGCAGGTTCTATTCATCATGTTCTTAATAATCCCAACACTTAAATGATGGTACTGAGTGGGCTGGAGAAGTGGCGCAGCAGTTAAGAGCACTGGCTGCTATTGCTCATGACTTGGGTTCAATTCCAGCATCCACACAGTGGCTCACAACCGGAGTCTGCAGCTCCAATTGCACTCGGTTGCACAGATCAGATTCCCGTTTCAGACTTCTGCAGACACCCTTTCTGGACTCTGCACCAGGCAGATTACCTAGCCTGTTTGTCTGTCTGTCTGTCTGTCTTGTGAGCCTCTGGGGTCCTCCTGAGTCACCTCGCAGCACTGGGTTCACTAGTGTGCACCGGTGCACCAGCTTGTTTGATGCATACTGGAGACCTGAACTCAGGTCCTCATGCCTGTGCAGGAAACGCTACTGACCCAGCTGTCCCCCTAGCCGTGAGAATGTGCTCTCTATTCTAAATTTTTAAAAAATAAAAATGCTACAGCTCAAGGATTACTTTTAATTTTTCTTTTCTTATTTAAATATTGAGCCATGCCCAGTATCTCAGTCCACCTCCTCTTGCCTGGGGATCACGAAGTCGCTCCTTCTCCAGCATCCTGTCAACCTGTGTGCCTCTATGTGTCACCATGATGAAAACAGACGGAACCTCTGGAACTGTAAAACCACCCAGTGACGTGCTCTTCTGTGGAAGAGTCGCTGTGGTCATGGTGTCTCTTCACAGCAGTAGAAAACTGAACCTTTTGTAAACCTTCTGTAAACATGTTAACTAGAACTGTTCTCTTCATTTTAAATTTGGAAACAAAATTCTGCTAGCCTGGAGATGAGATTTAATTCTCTCGGTTTATTTTGATCCTTGAACTATTTTAAAAATTATAAATCAATAACTGGGCTTTAAGACAGAGGTTTCACGTAATGTTTGCTAATGTTTTGTTACTTTAAATTTATTGCATGGATAGTAAAATTCTACCAGCATAGTACTTGTTGAAAATATTGTTCAAATTAATGTCTGTATATGTTCATTTTAAATTATATTAAAGTGAGGTAAATGCATATTTGTTGTAATTTATGCTTTTTGCATGGGTTTGTATATGTTGTGTGCATGTGGGTGGGTGCACATATGCATTTGTGTGCATTGTGGAAGCAGAGGTTGCTATGTTGGTCAGTGATTCTCCACGTTGTTCACCGAGGCAGGGTCACTTGCTGATCCTAGATCTCACCCGGTCAGCTACTCTAGCACACTAGCTAGCTTGCTCCTAAGAGCTGCCGCCACCTCTAGCGCTGGGGTGACGGGCGGAATGCTACTCATGGCTAGCTTCTATGTGGGAGCTGGGATCTGAACTCTGGTCCTCGGGCTTTACGCTCGGAGCCATCTCCTCGGGCCATCTTTTTATTTTTCAGCACTGTCGGGAACGGAATCCAAACTCTTGCCCACGCTAGGTAAGTGCGCTACCATTAAGTTTTATGCATTACTCTCTGGAAGGAAAAAGACAAACTGGACGATGTTGAAAGAATACAGTTTTCTAACCGTAAATGAACTATAAAGCAGAAGGGCCTGAGAGGATAGTACGGTGAGAGTCTGTCTCCAGAATTCCTAAAGACGGCCATTCAGCCCCTACACGGGGCCTTTCTGGGAGTGCAGACGCACTGGTTTTCCAGTAACGCTTGTCTGATGCTCAGTTAGCAGAGAACATGGATGCCTGTGTCCGTGTCCCAGGCCTGAGATCCATTGCTATCTATTGCCAGGGGAACAATTCACCTTATTGTCAGTTCTGGTTGGTTTTTGCCTGAAGCAAAGTAACTTGGAGGAGTAGGCAATTCATCAATTCATCGTTCTTAGTTATCTTTTTTGTCTGCTCAACAGGGGGAGGGCTGCACCACCTGAGAAGCTGGGGAGCCAGCAAGCCCACCTGGTAGGAACATGGCCATAATTCAGAGAAGGGAGGGCTAAGAGTTTACTTTTCCCCTGTGTCAGTAAGGGCACTGCCAAGAACTAGTCTCCTAAACTCCCAAATGCTCCAGTGGCAATCACGGCCCCAGGTCAGCAGGGGACAGGACCGGGAACACAGTGTGTTCTGGGAAGACTGGGAGGTGAGATGGGTCAGCTTCACAAGGGAGACAAACACTGTGTGGTCTGGATGGGAGCACACAGGTGTGCAAACTGTCTTAAAGGGTCTTTGCACTTGTGATTCTAGAAAGGATTTTAGAGGTCCATCTGGGTAGAGGAGGTCACTCTTTCAAATACAGATGTCGTGAAGGAAAGCATGGAGAAAGGGGAGTGACACCGAGGACAAGGAAAGGGGGCAGAGACTGGAGGATGCAGCCAGGAGTCCAGCAGGTCTCCCAAGCTGGGAGAGACACAGAAGAGCCTTCCTTAATCTGCCTTAACCTGCCGAGGAAGGAGGGGACTATGTCCTAGCTGCTGCTGTCACTGCCAAGCTAGTTTAGAGCTCTTGCCTATAGGGCTCTTTCTCCCTCCTTCGCCCCACCTAGCACGCTTCGCCGCACCCCACACCCCGACACGTCCCGCCCACTTCCTGCAGGCTATAGTCAGCTGAGCCCTCAGCAAGCTTCCTTTGAGCTCTGAGCGCAGACACCGCCCTCCACCCGACCCCACCTCATCGCCACCGTGTCTTGCTGGCCGGCTGAGCGGTGCCCTGAGGGTGGGCTTTCATCTTGTAATTTCTAGAGGATCTGTGGACCGAGCAGACAGATTTGGTGAGTGGTGAGACAGAAAAGTCTCTCTCTTTCTCATCTCTTTTTATAACTTCGAGACTCCATAGATGGAGAAAACCTGCCCAGTGCCTTGATGGGAATTCCTCGTGGCTAGTGGTGGAGCAGGAGCAGGAGCAGGTCTAGGGGAAGGCAGATCTGTTCTTCCGAGTTGGCTCCAGCAGCTTGTGTGTTTGTCATCAGCCTCAGAGGATACTGGCGATTAGAGAGGGGCCAGGACACAACGACGGAGGGAGAAGGGACAGAGAAGAGAGGGGGGCTGGGACGATCTAAGGGAAAGAGAGGAAGGGCAGACAGACTGGAAAGGGTTTTCTAAGTTGAGTTTTGGGAGAAGGGGCCTGAAGCCAGAAGGAAAGGAAAGGGGAAAGGAAAGGAGCAATAACTGAAAATGAATTTGGTGCTTTCTCTCAAGTTGGGCATCTGGCTGAGGCTCGTATCTGGACGGTGGGGAATATTATTTTACTGAGGAATATCTTAGAATACCTTGTCTTTCTGGGACTGTATGTGCCAGATGTATGACGGGTGCTCAAACTCCTGGTGCTCGGAGTTTGTTTCCTTTGGAAACTTTTTCCAGGCAGGGTCACTTGTATCTCAGGCTAACTTGGAGTTTCAACTTCTGCTTTTGCTACCTTAGTTCCCTGGTGCTAACTTTAGAAGCTTGTGTCACCTCATCTAGTGCCTCTATCTGCCAACTGAGCTCAGTCCTCTTCCAGGATGGCATTTTGTAGAGAAGGCGTGGAGTGTGACATCCCATCTTTTCCTAAAGACCTGAAGTTAATTGCTGATTAAACACCTTCAAAGCCCCCTCCACCATACAGCTGAGGCACTTGGCTGAGCCTGGACACGCGTCTCTTCAAGTGCTTCTTGTCTTTCTGCTTAAGAAACTCGTCCACTTGATCTGAACTTGTTTTCTGTTACAGACTGCCAGGACCCAGGTGCTTTCGTGTGTGGCCCACCATACTCTGAGGGGACTGCTTCTGCTTCACTGCTCAGCTGGTGAAAATGCATGTCCTGATGACTTCACAGAGGGGTCCAGAGAGTGCGCACATGAACCCCAAGGGCCCATGCCGCACTGCTCTCTGCGGTTGTAGCTCTTCCCCGCGTGGCAGCAGCCTAAGACCACCCAAGAGTTGTGGAGGGCAGAGCAAGCCAGTTCAGTTCAGCACTGTGGGCTCATCATGGGTAGCAGAGTGCCACACTGGCTTGCTGACGTTGCTATTGTTCTTTCTGTGGTACATGCCCATGGCAGGTAGGATTGGATGGAATGGGAAGGAACAGGGAAACAGGGAAGCCACTGTTGCTCCTGCCATCCCTGGTGGGCTCCTAGGGCTTGTGGCCTGCCATCTCTTACCCTGCCTCTTGTCATAGTGCAGATATATGTGTGTATGTATATGTGTATGTATGTATATGTATATATGTGAGTACTCTTGTCATAGTGCAGATATATATATGTATGTGTATATGTATATATGTGAGTTGTGTATATGTATATATGTGTGTATATATGTGAGTGTTCTTGTCATAGTGCAGATATATATGTGTGTGTATATGTATGTGTATGTATATATATTATATATGTGTGTATATGTATATATGTGAGTGTTCTTGCCATAGTGCATATATGTGTGTATGTATATATGCATGTGTATGTATATCTATATATTATATGTGTGTATATGTATATATGTGAGTATTCTTGTCATAGTGCATATATATATGTATATATATGAGTGCTCTTGTCATAGTGCAGATAGATATGTGTATATGTGTGTGTGTATATGTATATATGTGTGAGTGCTCTTGTCATAGTGCAGATATATATGTATGTATATGTATATATATGTGTGTGTATGTATATGTATATATATGTGAGTGCTCTTGTCATAGTGCAGATATATATGTGTATATATATGTGTGTGCATGTATATGTATATATGTGTGAGTGCTCTTGTCATAGTGCAGATATGCTGACTGGCTGCTCAGCTGTGCTTTGAGGACCTACAGTGTGCAGCTTGCCTTGACTGCATCCCTCTTGGTGCCTTGCTTCCTCACCATGATGTGGGAACATGGGCAAGGTTGGAGAAAAACTCCCTTTGTCTCACCCAGGCATCTTTACCAGAGGTTTCGCAGAGGTGAGGAGGAAGAGCTTCATCTCATGGTGACGATGTAAGGGTCTTAGTTCTGTAGCGTGAGCATCTAAGATAGGGGGCTGGCTAGTTCAGCTCCAGGACAACTTCCTATTTTGTCATCATAGTAGAGAGGTCTTTCTTGCAGCTTACACACCTGTCGATGGCTTTAATCCCATTCAGAGGGCTGCAACCTCATGCCATAATCATCTCCCAAGTCCTTACTTCTAAATGCTGGCTCAGTGGGGGTTTAGCCTTGACATATCAATTTGGGAAGGATGAAGAACTCCGTACTTAGCACATCACCAAACATGTTAACTGAAAATATAACATTTTTATTATACATGCAAATGGATCTACAGCCTTGCTGTGACTCCTGTCAGACTTCTTTGTGGAAATTGATCAGTTGGGGCTGCTGAGATGATCTGGCAGATTAAGCCTGATGAACTGAGTTTGCTTCCTGGAGCCCACATGGTTGAAGGAGAGAACTTACTTCCACAAGTGTTCTCTGACCTCTATGTAGGAGCTACACACTCATACACACCACTAACACACACACACATACACTAGGTAAATGTAATTTTTAGTTAAAAATTAATTATCTGGTTCTTAAATGTGCATGGACCCCCTAACAGCCAACACAAGCTTATAAAGAAAGGACAGGGCTGGAGATCTGTCTGGATTAACAAGGGCCCTTAGGTCAGAGCTGTTCGGAGCTATTCAAGGCTGTAACAGGGGCTGTTCATCACATTCCAGTGGCTGGGTACTAAGAGCCTCCTGTAACCGAGTTCTTTTATTTCCGTAGGTGGGCTGGAAGTGAAGACGGCAGAGATGCCACAGATGGTATCCCTACATGACAACGTCACTATAGTCTGTGAAATTCCCGGCTCACCCCACCTGAACATCACGACTGTGGGAATCATCTGGTCTTTGAAGAACGAGTGGCAGGAAGCTGAGGTCCCCATATATGAGTTTTATGGAAATCACCTCAAGGCATTCCGACCTGGAGCCAGTGTGTCATTGTTGAGGCTACAACGGGGAGATGCCTCCCTTTATCTGCCCAGGATCGAGCTGAGGGAGGCAGGAGAATACCGATGCAAGCTGGTGGTCACCCCTGACCAAGGAGAGGGAATAACCAGGCTAGATGTCGTGGGTGAGTCCTCAGTGAAAATCCCCTGTGGTTCCGATGGTGCTGGGCTAGTGGTGGATGTGTGGGTGGCCAAGCAGAGCAGAGGGTTAGAACATGAGTGACAGGCTGGCGGGGGGGGGGGGGGGGGGCGGGGGGTTCTGTTTTGTTCCTTGCCCCCCCCGGCAAAGCGGAAAAACAAAAGAGGGAGAGNCATTGCAACCCATGTCAAGAGGCAAATACTAAAGAGGATGAGGCAGGAGCATCTTGAATTTAAGGCCATCTGGGCTTACACATTTTGTGAGGAGTTGTATGAGGCTTGATTGTAAAGTCCAGACTCTGGCTCCAGCCCCTACTCCTGCTCAAACTAAACAAAACCAAAACACTTTGACAAGCTTTAGCAACTGAACAGTCTCTCTGAACTTCAGCGCCCTTTCCTGTCCTCAGAGGTAGAGATAACCAGCCTAAGGGCTGTAGGGAAGCGCTGGTGAGCAGCCTGCTCTCCGCTGGCTGCTGGCTGCCTCAGAAACAAGTGCTACACCTGTCCATGCTCACTGACTCCGCGCCTCTGGAAGGCCGCTGGGAAAGGAGCTCGTGCCAGGCTGGGCTCCTCGGATCTCAGCTGATTACACTTTGCTACTTTCAACCTGAGAGACTGGGACGAACATTAAATATCTTTGGACACGGTCTCATTAAGTTTCTAGAAGGTGGCATGGGCAGTGGCAGGTGTTTTTCTGCTGTTCAAGCCAACCTTACCACAGTGTGTGTCTGTGACTGCTTCTGCCTTCGACCCCACGGCGTTCATCTGCAGTTACTTAGATCAGCGCCATTACCATTACCTGATGTCAGGGTGTTGTGCATTTGGGTGTTTAGTTAGACTCGCTGGCATAGTCTGTTTGTTTCCTTCTTTGTTTGTTTGAAGACAGTTTCGTGCATCCCAGGAGGTTGGCTCTGAACTTGCTGTGTGGCTGAGGACTTCGTCTATTTTGGATAAAAGACCCTTATTGCCTGTGTATTTCACAAAATAGGTTCTTAAAGTCTTCCTTATCATTTTACATTGCCAACTTCTACATAGAAGTGTTGCATTTTTAGTATACTAACTTGCTGTTTTTTCCTTCATAGTTTATGACCTGACATTATTTTCTTATTTGGTTTTTTTGGAAAGTGGTTTCAGGTAGCCTAGGCTGGCCAGGATTTGCGGTGTAGCTATAGACGGCCCTGCCTTCTGAGCCTCCCGCCTCCGTCTCCCTGTGCTGGGAGTGCAGCTTGTGCCTGCTCACCAGGCTAGCCGTCTGTCCCGTTGTCAGTGTCACAGGGCTATCCTTAAGGACACTTCCTGGAAGGTGCTCGTGCCCCTGGGAATAGATCCAAATGACTGCATCCTCCTGCAGTGTCTCTTTAAACTGCACAGGGCATTTCCAAGGCAAGCATGCTGAGAATCAGTAGTGTCCACTGCAGCTATGCTCCACTGCTTTTTTATAATCTGAAAAATGTCTGACAATAGCTTCATAAACTCTGCTTGACAAAATTGGTGTTGTAGATGGGGGCCACAGCACACCCGGAAGAGATTAATGTGTCCACTCACCACCTGAGCACTTGCCAGGGGTCAACATACCAATAAGGTCTCCCCTGTCAACCTCCAAAGAGCTCCCAGTCTGGTGTGATAAACTGTGTGGTCCCTAAGCTCATTCCTGGGATAGAAGCCATTCAGTGTGGTGTGAGGAGAGAAACAGGCGGCTGGCTCTTGCCAAAGTGTGGCTCTTTTCTATGGCAGCTCACCCAGCCATGGCACTGTTTGTGGGAGCGGAGCCAAATGGTGAAGGACAGCGCATTGTATGCGAGCTGGATGGATTCTACCCAGAAGCCTTTGCCATCAAGTGGGGGAGATGCACCCTGAAGGATCCCCACTTCCAAGTGATTACTGACGGCATCGTCACTGGTCCCACGATGAAGAATGAGGATGGCACCTTCAGGGTTACCAGCTCCTTGGCCCTGAAGCCAGCTCTGCAAGACCGTGGCGTTATCTACCACTGTGTGGTGTCACACAGGTCCTTGCTTGTCCCCAAGAAGCTCAATCTCACACTGCCCGAGAAAGGTAAGCATCCTCCTGCTCCCACACACACACTTGAGGACACGTGACTGGATGCTTGGGATTTTGAGAAGCCTAGGATCTCTGCTGTGGAAGGAGAGGAAATTTGGGGCTAAAGGAGAACTAGCCTCTAGTTCAGCTCGGACCCCAGAGTCAGCAGTCCAGATTTAGGTCCTGTGCTGATGGCCCAGAAGTAGATGGGAGGCAGGGAGGATAGTGCCATCAGGGCTGTTTGTCAGCGCAGAACAGCCTAAGAATCTGGATGTTCCTGTGACAGGGAGTGGGCAGCTTGCCAGCTCCTTGGAGACCAGGACCAGCATCATCCTCTGAGGATAAGAGACTGTCAGGAACCAGGGAGCAGCTGCACCAGCCCGCTTTCTAGTCCCTTTATAGGTCCCTCAGTCAGTAGTCTGTGAGGTGTGTATCAAGATGAGGAGTCAATGGAAGGATGTGATGATAGTTAAGACTTCCTACGAAGCACCAGAGTCTTAGGCTAGCACACCCACTGCAGTTATCCTGGTAGGGTGAGGGATTTGAGCTCGTATCTGGGCTGCCCTGACTGTGGCTCTAGTGTTTTGTGGAGATGACCCTGCTGATCAAACATCTCTTCTTAACTGAAAGGAATACAGAATGTAAGGATCAAATAGGGCTCTGTGTGTGTGTGTGTGTGTGTGTGTGAGAGAGAGAGAGAGAGAGAGAGAGAGAGAGAGAGAGAGAGAGAGAGAGAGAGAGAGATGTGGCTGTGCCGGGTGAGCTGTGGGAGATGGCACTGTGCCTAGAGTAAGGACTAGAAGCATGTATGAATGTAACTTAAATATGCTGTGTGTTTCTAATATGCATTTTTTGGGTGGATGTGATTGTATATGATGTAGTCTAGAACCCATAAAGTTGTGTGTGACATATAGTGTGTGATATTACTTAGACCTTATTTTGTCTCTCGCATACGCCTTTCCCTCCTTCATTTCCCCTTCTCTCTCTTTCTCTTTCTTCCCTCCCTCCATGCCTTCTTTCTCCTTTCTTTTAAAGTTTGTATGTATGTATGTGGGGGCATGCAACATGGTGCACGTGTGAAGTCAGTTCCCTCCTTAAGGGGAAGCAATGATGCAACTCAATTACCTTAACTCACTGAGTCATCTCAGACCCTCCGTTCAGGCTCACTTTGAATTTGCTATGAAGTCTAGGATGATCTTGAACCGTTGATCTTCCAACTTCTACTTCCAGAAGGCTAGAATTATAGGTCTGTGTCACTACACCCAGCTTAATGCAGTGCTGGGCCTTGAGCCCAGGGCTTGGTGCTTGTGGGACAGACACTCCACAATGGGGCGACATCTCTACACACTTCCTTTATTTATGTTTGAAACAAGGTTTCGGTTTGTAGCCCAATTGCCTTGAACTCCTGAACTCCCTAAGGCTGGGCTTCCAGGTGTGTACCACCGTGCCGCCACCAGACCTTACTTTGCTGTGCTGAATACGCTGATGTCGGATGTGCGTCCTAGGAATGGTGGCGCAGAGGCCTGGTGGCTGATCTCCGATGAGAAGTGGCACCAGCCACACAGATTTCAGCACCAGTCCTGTGTAGTCTTGGGCCCAATAAGTTTGTGTGTGTGTGTGTGTGTGTGTGTGTGTCTGTCTGTCTGTCTGTCTGTCTGTCTGCCTGTCTGTCTGTATTTGTAGCTATTCCTGTTGCTGTCAGAAAATGCCCCAACAAATGCAGCTCAATGAAGAAAGGGCTTCTTCTTGGCTTCCCATTCAAGGGTAAGTCTGTCAAGGCAGGGAAATGATGGCAGCAGGTACTTGAGGCAGGTGGCCGCAGTGTGAAGTCAGGACACAGAGGGCACTGAGCGCTCAGCTTAGCTTCTCCTGGCTCGGTCAAGGACCCCAACTTATTGAGCAATGTCAGGCACAGTTAAGTGTGTGTTCTCCTTCCTCAGTTAACCTAACGTAGATAATCCTGCACAGATGTGCACAGAGGGTTGTCTGCTACATGATTCTCGGTCCTATCAAGTTGACAGTAGTGACAATCCTAACATCCTCCCTCTTTCTCTCTCTCTCCAGGATCTATGGAGATATATGTTACTATTGTTTTTCCCAGTGTTCTGCTGGGTTTAGTGCTAGCTTTTTGGCTCTGCAGATGGTAAGTACCTTGAGACAAAGCACAAGCTCGTGTCTAGAACTTGGCTTCGGGGATAAAGTCACCAGACAGTGTCATAAACTCTGGGGATGGATGCTGGGGTTTCTGTGTTGTTTTCTGATGTTGCTTTAGGAAAAAGTTTTCCCATCTGGTCTCTTCTTTGTGACTCCGGAGGAAGACTGTCCATGGGATACAATTTGCAGTGGGAATCACATCTGACCTTATTGTTGAGACCAGGGCTTTGAACTATGGACTATAGTGTCCTGCCACACACAAAGTCATCAGCAGAGAAAGTCAGTGACCTTGATGCTCATATTTTGTTAACACCTTCGTGGGCTAACTGACTACAAGTTTTCAGTGGGGGACCAAGAATTTCTAAGTCCCCATTAGATATTTCTAAATTAAATTTCTGATGCAAACAAAGAGAATAGTGCAGTTGCTGTAGAGGATCAGGACCCAGTGCAGACGTGTTGGTTGGAATGGTCTAGGTTGTCAAGTGGATCAGCAGCACTTACGGGCCTGCCGAGGCACCATCTGCATGGCTGATGCTTCTCATTGCACTGCATTCAGAGAACTGGGAGAGTCAGAGAAGAAGATAAGGACCGCTGGGCTGCAGAGATGCTCGGCGGGTAAGCGCACTCGATGCTTGTATAGGGCCTGGGTTTTCATTTCTCAGCACCTACATGGTGACTCCTAACTCCTTGGGAACATCTGCTCATCTCCACAGAATCATGTACACATACGGTGACCAGAAACCCATGCAGGCCACACACAAACACACAGAAACAACACAGAAATAAGTCTGTTTTTAAAAGACGAAGAAAAGAAAGGCTGCTGATCCAACACAGGCCAACTGTTTTCTGGGGCTTACTTTCCTGGCTAGGCCTGGAAACCTGCTCATACGGTTTTATGGAAGGGTTTCTTGTGACGCTGATTGCTGTCTTTTGTTCTTGCCTTTCTCTAGCTGCTGTGCAGGTGCTGCTACGACTTAGCAGGAACCCTTGAGTGAAAAGGGCACAAAGCCCGTGACTTGGCCTGAATCTTGCATCCATTTCTTCTGTCTTTACTTCGGCCTTCAGTGTCCCTCACAAGTGGACAGCTCCTTGACGTGGGGTCCAGCCGTTTGACATGCTGTCAGCTAAGAAAATTTAAGCTGTAATTTTTAAAGATCAATTTTTAGGATTGTTTTCTATGTGAGATTCTTAATCATGAAGACACAGTATGGCGAAACTGCCAATGAAAGCAGTCTGCAAGGGGCATTTCTGGCTCTCAGTGTCTACTAAGATAAATATCTTGACGATTCACCATAGGGCCTTGGAAAAACAAGCTCAAGCCAAACCTCAAATCTACAGTTGGAAGGAATTAAAATTAAGGCAGAGATTAATCAAATGGAAATGGAAAAGTATGTTAATGACTCCAGAGAGTCCTTTTGTATCAAATCCTTACTCAGGCTACTGGCAGAAAGCCAAGCCCCACCTTAATAAGGTCAGAGATGAGAAAGGAGCCATCCAGAAGCTCAGGGAGTCCAGGACATTCTTTAAAAACAGGCATTCCGCTAAATTAGAACATTTTTAAAGTATTGGATGAATGACTTGGTATATATATATGGTCTTCCAGAGTTAACCCCAGATGAGATAAATAATTTAAACAGATCTGTTAGGAGAAGTGAGATTATGTAATGATAATGATAATAACAGTAAGAGCAACAATGTCTTCAAACAAAGTAGTGTTCATCTCTGTCCACACCATACATGGTTCTCTGGACAGCAGAAAAATATACATGCTTCTAACAAATCTGTAGTTCTTGCTAGGACTCAAAGGTATGAGTCTATTCCTTCTGTTTACAGATACCTGTTATCTGCTCTTTTTCTACAATATGGGTTTTTAAGTAAATAAATTTAAACTTCTATTTCTAGTTTAAACTTATCTCAATAGACTTCCACTTAGCTGGCAGATGAATCTAGGCATGAGTAGCTGACCAAAACCTTCTCTGAATGGCTGTGAACCCTGGACTTCCTGAAAGCTGATGTGGACCAGTCCAGCTGATGTGAACACACCCTGTTCCCTCAACGAAGTCTGATGAGTGTCCCATTGCCTGAATGCTCCCCCCTGTAGCTAGCCTTTCAACCTGCTTGGGCCCGGATAACAACGCCCTAATGTCAGCTTGAAGCAGTTGTGGAAAGGAACACATTGTCCCATACCCACTGACCAAAGTACGTTGAAAGGCTGAGACAAGGGGGACCTTCCTGGCATGGGGGACAAGATAATTACCTATAGTGTCTGTTAATACACTAGGTCCAGAGTTGTCAGTTAATGGATTTATTAATTTAAGTAGTCCCATACTTCCTTAAAACCAGGGGCAAGCAGGACCCAAGATTGGGTCCTGTCTTTGGTGCTTGTGAATATGAACAGGTCACCCAAAGGAAGTTCTTTACTTCCAAC
Source organism: Alexandromys fortis (assembly GCF_014885135.2). Taxonomy (NCBI): domain Eukaryota; kingdom Metazoa; phylum Chordata; class Mammalia; order Rodentia; family Cricetidae; genus Alexandromys; species Alexandromys fortis. The sequence goes on from NW_026068210.1 coordinate 67,987, forward strand.
CATTATCACCTACCAGAGTAGGACTCAGCCATAGATAAATTTAATAGAGGCCTGAGTCTCAGTAGTTTACCCTGAAGCAATACCTGGTTGCAGGAAGGACCATAAACTGAGATTACCTGGGCACCATCCAAAGCAAATGCCTAACATTCCAACTGCTGTAGATAGGACCACCTGCCAGCACACATTCACCAGGACATCCCTAGACAAATGTGAGCCAATCAAGTGTCCTGAACCTCAGAAACCCCTCACCCCCACCTTTATTACTATAAAATGCTATTCTAACTGAGCTCGGGGCTCTCTGTTTATTCCAATACATTGGACATGCAGAGAGACCAACTATTAAAATAAAGGCTCTTCGCAAAAAAAAAAAAAAGTGTTCAAGCCCTGACATCACCAGTCAAAGCTACCAAAGGTTCAATAAAGCACTAACACCAGCCTTTTGAACATAGGAAAGAAAAGATCATCAAACTCTCTTAGAAAGTCAGCATTAGCATCATATCAAACTGACTTTACTAGATGAAGACATAACAAGAAAGGAAGTGGGTTTTTTTTTAACATTTATTAATTTATTTATTTATTGCATGTGTGTGAGCTTGCCCATGGGTGTGGAGGTCAGAAAAAAAAATTACTGTGTTTTCACTAAACTCAGGTAGGAGAAAAGGATGTCCACTTTCTCTGCTCTTATTCAATATACTTCTTGGAATCTTGGTTAGGGCAGTATGATAAGAGAAGAAAACAGCTATTTATACCTATCATCTGTCTGTCTGTTGGTCTCTCTGTCTGTAATCGAGGCAAACAGAAGGAATATCAGGTCCAGTAAGATGGCTTAGTCTGGGCACCTGAGTTCCGTTCCCAGAAATACAAGTGAAGGCGGAAGGAGAGAGCCAACTTTGTATAGTTGCCCTTTGACCGCCACACCCTCCCCATGGCATGCCCTTCCCCCTCACACGCATACACAGTAAAACAGGAATGTGGAGCATAGATAGGAAGGAAACCCCAAGGTCTCCTTATGTGCAAGTGAGACGAGAGACCCCCAACAACCCCACCAGTGTACTGCATATGTTGATGGTTTTAAAGTGACATATTTGTAAGCAAGTTTTTAAAAGTGTTTTTTAGTGTCTTTGACTAGGAATTTGTAAAGCTGTGTATATGAACTTGATGTATTATTCAAAAGTTTACAAAGCCAAGTAATCCATGGCTTCTCTCTTTTATATGAAATATATTGTGACCAAGGAAAGACTTTACAAGCACAGTCCTGCTACTTGAAGTCCATATCTGCCTGTTTGCCTTGAAATACGTGTTTTGTTGTTATATGTATGAGATGCACATGCACTGCAGAGAAATGGTCTGTTTGTGGACATGGTGCTAAAATCCTGAGAGGCCTTACAATGTCGTCCTACTGAACAAAATGCCTTAAGTTATTCTTCACTAATAGATGATGAATTCGTAGAGAAGAGGTCTCTGTGCATTGACGATGATCAGTGCTAGCTCCTTTGTATGCTAAAGACATTTGTGCTTCTGTTGTGTTACATAAGCCTTCTAAGGTTCAAAGCTTAGGGGAACAGGAAGCTAATGTCCTCCAAACTAGAACTGTTACTGGTGCTATATGAGGCAGGATAGGAAATCAGGGGAGAGAATGGGGAGAGGATGGAGCCCCCTGCTGGGGAGTCTGGTTGGAGCCTCTCACCAGCTTAAAAATGTTTCAGCCAAATTCACATTATGAATTGTGTGACTGTGGTCAACAATAGGAATATTTATGTGAAGGGTGTTACAATAGCATATACCAGCCCTGCGTGTCCAGGACCCCAGGGAAGGTCTCCCTCCTCCTCCGTGTTCTTGGGAACCTCCTAAGTAAGAAGAGCTTTGTTTACAGTGGGATGTGCTAACTGCCTGTATTTATACAACCTAGACTTGTTCCCCTGCCAGGTGCACTTCAGGGACCACCCTTTAGAGACAGTGACTTCCAAAGTCCTTCTGTGTCTAATCCAGACATGGCATTGCATACCTTTAATCTAGCACTGGGAGTTAGATCTTTGTGAGTTTGAGGCCAGCTTGATCCACATAGTGGGTTCGAGGCCAGCCAGGGCTACACAACGAGACACTGCCTCAAACAAGTAAGAGAAATAGTAAATTCTGTGTATTAGCATTGTAAAGCCGACGAGGGAAGGTTGTAATCTGGGAAACCCATGACCTCGGGGTGCTTTTTTTATTTTTTCTCAAGTGCCTTTTTTTCAGTCCTTGTGTTTCAATGTGTTAAGTAAAAATCTCTTTGTAATAAACTCCAAATATTCTCCTCGATGGATTGTTTTGTAATTCTTTTATTCGGTGAGTCAGAAGCTGAATTTTCTGTGGCAACATTAAGAATCCAGCTGTACCTGAGTCAAGGTCTCCAAAAGATTGAAGAACTCTAGCCGCAGGAGGCAGTTCTGGGCTGTCTCCACGCCAATGGCTGCAGCACCTTTTCTGAGCCTGGGTTGGATTGTTTGGAACCCTGTGGGTGAATTCCTCTGGGCCTGCATGCTACTTTGGTTTCTTTGTTTCTTCTGTTTTCTGTCAAGACCCACATGGTGTTTAATAAGTACCCTGACTCCAGAAAACAACAATTCTCAGAGCCAGCCACTCTGTTCCTGGGTCAAGTGGGTGCTAGGCAGCCTTCCTGGGGCATCATTATGAGGCTGGCTCTCCAGATGTAGCAAGCCTCTGTCCTAGGTAGGGATTCTGCTGCTGTGAGGGAACACCACCACCAAAGCAACTCAGAGAGGAGAGGGTTTATTTGGCTTGTACTTCCATGTCACTGTTCATCATCTAAGGAAGTCAAGACGGGAACGCACACAGGGCAGGAATGTGGAGGCCATGTATGAGTGCTGCTCACTGGCTTGCTCCGTCTGCTTTCTTATAGAACCCAGGATCACCAGTCCAGGGATGGCCCCACCCTCCATGGACTAGGCCCATCCACTGTGACGGTGGGATTGATCTAATGGGAACTCACCAAGGCCAGCTGGACTGGGATGGATGGAGCACGTGATCAAACCGGACTCTCTAAATGTGGCTGACAATGAGGGCTGACTGAGAAGCCAAGGACAATGGCACTGGGTTTTGATCCTACTCCATGTTCTGGCTTTGTGGGAACCTAGTCTGTTTGGATCCTCAACTTCCTAGACCTGGATAGAGGGGGGAGGACATTGGACTTCCCACAGGGCAGGGACTGCTCTTTGGACTGGAGAGGGAGGGGGAGGGGGACAGGGAGGGGGGAGGAAAATGAAAGGAGGGAAGGAGGTGAAAATTTGTAATAATAATAATAAAAATAAAATGTAGTAACTTTTTTATAAAACCACAGGTACTTAGCTGAAATTAAGACATGGGTTGTTAGTATCCAGCCACACCTTAGCCCTGAATCTTGGGAACCTGGCACAGTGCATCACCCTGCTGCCCATGGTAAGCAGTGTGCTGACTGTACGCAGGTGCCAAGGTCCCTTTAAGGGACAAACTCCGCCGACTCCTGATCTTTCCGTTGCTCTTCTGAAGAGCCAATTAGGCTTTGTCTTTCTCTCTCTCCCCCTTCTCTCAGTCTCTCTCCCTTCCCTCCCTTTTACTCTCCTCTCAATAACCTCCACACTCAAACTTTATCTGCATGGCGTATTTGTCTCCGCCCACATGGTGCTTACCTGCCATGGGACCTGCCAGGGACCCTCTCACACCATAAATCATAACATAGGTCACTCTAGAAAGCAGTGTATCACTGAAGGCCGATGCGCCGTGACTGAACACCCTTTAGGTGTGCTTTGTATGTCTTGTTCTTTGAAATTCTGTTTACTTAGATGGCACGTGGTAGGATGCCAACTGACACTTTACCGTTGACACAAACCTCCTGAGAGATATTCTAAGTGATGTGCTAAATGCTAAGATTAGGGAAACCCTTCCCAAGGTCATAGTGGCACGTGCACCCTTTCAACACAACATCTGTCATCGTCAATGTCAGCTTGCAGCTTCTCTTCACTTCCACAGAAGTCATCCACAGCTTTGTGTAACCAGTGACTCAGTATGAATTAAATTCTCTCCAGCACTTCTAATGGAATCAGTTCTCTAGAAATGCCACAAACTACATGGCCAACCTGAATGGCAGAGTTCCACAGCCTAAAAAGGCGTAACTCTTATCTCAGTCATGACCAGGAAAATGAGCATCTTGATGGTCTCCAGCACTCCTCACGCTGTGCTCAGGTACAAAGTCAGCGTAGCTTCTGTGCACAGTCCAGAGTAGTGGCACAATCTTTGTGTTCCCCTGGCTTCCACCACGCCGACGGTGCTCACTGGGAGCAGAGAGCCATTTCCTGTTGTGTTAGTCTGCAGCAGAATTCTGTGGAGGTGCTCTCCCGCCACCGGCAGAGGATCAGAGGATGAGGGAGGAGTCAGGAGACGTCGCACCCCAAGTTTGCTGGGAGTCATTATCACAGTGGGTTGAAGCAGTCTGCACACTGAGATCATCAGGGTCTCTTGTGCTTGCTGTCCTCTGTAGGCAATCTCGGCAGCACCGCTTGCTGGCCTTCTGTCAAAGGGGGTCGACCTTCTTGCTTTGTTAGTTTTGTGGTCTGATACTGTCTTTTCCATTACATCTAAATCGTGATCCTGGTCAGATGAATCTTGATTGATGTGAACTCTTTTGAACAGGTCCTCAGAAGCAGCAAAAGAAGGCATAGTCCTCCACAATGCATTTCTGTAAGGGTTTTCAGGCTTTTGGATGATCTAAAGACAAAGGCTTGTTCTTGCTCCATGTCCTGGTCTTCATCTTCCGTGACCACTGGAGTTAATTTATTCCTAAAATCTAATCTGATTATCTTGGGCCAGAAAAATAAGCTGATTTTGGTCTCTCCTTCAAAAACAAGGACTCCTGTTGGGGTTAGTTCCAAGCCATAATCATTCCCATCTCTAGCCTTGACCACGTGTGTATCAACTTGATACACTTCTAGCTGTTGACTTTATTCAGATAATTGGTTTCAGTTTGTGCTGGTGTCTGACCTCTGTATTCCTCCCATCTCTCAAAAAGTAGCCAGTTCCATCTCTTCAGTCCTGATCTCGGAGGTGAGTCCAGGACTGTGTCCTGTACATTCATCGTCACCAAGTACAGCTTGCAGGTCATAAGCTGCCAACAGAACTGTTGTATCAAAGGGAGACTAATTTCCCACTGAGAATATCTTGTTTTAACTGAATAACAATTAAATACCAGTTAGCTCTTCATGAAGATTATCTGGTTCCAAGAAATAAAACTTAAAGATGAAGACAATAGGGTGAACCAATTTTTGCTTGCTTTTTGTACCATCCAACCAATGTGCTACTTGGGCTGAATCCATGAACCTCAGACCAAAATAGTCACTTTCCATCGATTCAGGTGATACATAATTTGACCCAACAGCTCTTTCCCTTTGGCCTTTTTTTTTTGTCAAGTCCACACTAGCCAGAAGAGACGCCCTGCATGTGATGATGGACTTGGCATCTCCAGCGGCAAGAGTGTAGGTGCGGTGCTCTGTGCCTCTCAGTGTCGCTTCTCGGTGTGTTTGCACATAGGCCGGTGGCCAGGAAGCTCAGCTCTGCCACTGTACTGGGGGGGGGGGTGAAGACCATGTAGCAACAGAATGGCTGGCATTTGACACCTGGGAGAGATGTCCAGCTGGCCTGAGGGGAGGACGGATCTGGATCTCAAGAGACACTGAGAATCCCCTGGAGGCACTTTCTTAATTGAGGTTCCTTCCTTTCCAATGACTTTAGCTAGTGAAAAGCTGACACAAGACTGTTCAGCACAGCCTTTGTCTTACCTTCAAGAGAATTGTCCAGGTGAGGCTCCACCCAGGTGAAGTAAGCCTTCATTGACCCAGAATTCCAGATCTCACAAAGCAGCAATGTACCCATTCGCAAACATCCAGTCCTGTGAATTCCCAAACTTAAAGACCCAGAAGGCGAGAGGCACAGTTTCTTTTTTTTTATTTAATTAATTTTATTATAATTTTTAAGTCAGGTTTCCCTTTAGATGTTAATTTATTTATTATTTTATTTTATTTATTTATTAATTATTTATTAAAGATTTCTGCCTCCTCCCCGCCACTGCCTCCCATTTCCCTCCCCCTCCCCCGGTCAACTCTCCCTCCCTCGTCAGCCCAAAGAGCAATCAGGGTTCCCTGCCCTGTGGGAAGTCCAAGGACCACCCACCTCCATCCAGGTCTAGTAAGGTGAGCATCCAAACTGCCTAAGCTCCCACTATCCTGAGTGAGGTAAGCCAGACCCAAAAAGAGGAGCATGGGATGTTCTCACTCATATTTGGTTTCTAGCCATAAATAAAGGACATTGAGCCTATAAGTCGTGATCCTAGAGAAGCTAAATAAGAAGGTGAACCCAAAGAAAAACATATAGGCATCCTCCTGAATATTAACCTTCATCAGGCAATGAAAGGAGACAGAGACAGAGAGGCACAGTTTCTACTGACTCTGTGGTGGAGAGGTTTCAGGGCTGGGTTATCCCCCAGCATACTTTTCTGGCTCATAGAAAAGTCTAACAAACACTGCTTCTAGGTTAGAAGCATTTCATCAGCTCTGTGGGGAAGCCAGAGGTATCTGTTCTTCCCCCATTGTTCAGTCCCCTTGAACTCAATGTCACAATCCCCTTAGCAATGCAGGGAAAGCCCAAGACTGGGTATTGGGATCTGATTGGAGCCACAGTTGAGGGAAGTGCTCCCCAGAGAAGTACAATGTGGATCCCAGACAGCACTAGCAATGGCCATTTCCCAGGGGACCTACAGTGCTGTCTTCAGGTGGAGAATTCAGAAGCATGGCAGAAATCATGAGCCTACTCTGTGATTCTTTCTGTATCTTTTCTTTTTCTTTCCTTTTCACACACGAGCAGACACAAGGACAGAGCAAGGCTAGGAGAACTGGACATCTATTCCTGAGAACTTGTTTTTTGCTGCATTTTATGGAACTGGGGCCACTTTAAAGCAGAAAATGTATAGAAACAGAAATCTGCCTATGTTTCTTATCTGGTCTGGTCACAGAACAAGTTAGACAATGGAGCAGTTTGGCCTAATATGGAAACTGGGACTATAACAGAATTTTATACCTGGAGGGGTTCTGCACAGAGGTGGGGAAGGATCTCCAATCTTTTTCTTCTTTTAGATGAATCCGTTCTTGTTGTTGAGAGTATCAGTTCAATCACAACATTTTTCCCTTCCCTCCCTCTGAAGGGTCTGCAGGTCTCAGTATTCAGATCCTGATGTTGCTGTGATGAACCCCACTGGGGATAGCTTGTAGGATTTGCTAGCCTCATTGAATGAATGTACAATGATTCCTCTAACTTAGTCCTCGTTTGGAATGTTCCAATCAGTATTTATATATGTTTACTTTAAATGTCTTAAAATCATAAAAATTCATAAATTTGCTGTAATTTCCTTTTTCTTTTTCTGATGGTGCTGGGGATTGGCGCAGGGCCCTGCCCACAGCTGGTAGATGCTCAATCACTAAGATTTAGCTCCTGTGCACAGCAGGCAGGTACTCAACCAGTAAGCTTTAGCTCCAACTTCTGGAATTTTCTGAAGCAAAGGACAAATTTGAAGACAGCACAAGACTACAGTTCACAATTGCGAACAAAGCAATTCCAGGCCCGAGGGCCTGAGAACTTGTCACAGAGAAAGATTGCGTTCCCAGCATTCCCAGGGGCAGCCATGCAGCTCACTGCTTTCCCCTTTCCCAGGGAGTGCAGACTTGTCTGCATCCCATGCCAACACAACATGGGACAGAGACACCGAGGGCACAGGGTGGAAGCTTGGCCATACTGCAGAGAAGGGACAGTGTCAGTTAATTTTCTTTCCTAATACCACCCCTTCCTGCCTGACTCTCCAGGTCTCAGGGACAGGGCCTAGAACACAGAAGTTCTAGGGGGAAAGGGAGGTGGGCCAGCCTCACAGGGAGATGTGTCCTGCATGGATGGGACTATGACCCACAAAGGCATAACTTGGGAATGTGGGCTCATGTGATAACGGGTGTTTACAAATGTGATTAAATGAAGGATTCAGACTCATCTTAAGAGCAGCCATCCCGCCATCCCCTGCGCCATCAATCCTTTAACCTGGCTCCACTGACGAGCACCTTGTGTGCTCCTAAGGTGACTGTGTTGAATACTGTAGTAGATAGGGGTGGGGGATAGGGCGTAGATATTCTTAGAGTGACTTGAGTTCTGTTGAATGTATATCCAGGGACTGCACAGCAGGCTCCTACGGTACTTCTGCTTTTAGTTTGTCTGTCTGTCTGTTTGTTTTTAAAGAAATCTCATACAGATTTCCACAATGGTTGTACCACATTTCTACCCACTAACTTCAACATTTCCTTCCTTCCTTCCTTTGTTTCTTTCTTCCTTCCTTCCCTCCTTCCTTCCTTCCTTCCTGTTCCCCTCTCCACCTTCTTTCTTTTTGTTTCTTGAGATAGGGTGACATGTAGCACAGACTGGCTTCAAGCTTGTTACACAGCTGAAAATGGCTTGGAACTCTTGATCCACCTCCCAAACACTGGGATTGCATGGTGTGCTACTGTATTAGTCAAATGAAGACCTTCTGCATTACTCAAATTCCCCAGGTCAGTTGGATAACAGAACTTATAGAATGAGTCTCTCTCTCTCCATATAAATTTGAATATATATGAATGTGTGTGTGTGTGTGTGTGTGTGAATGAATGAATAAAGGAGATTTATTAGAATGGCTTACAGGCTGTGGTCCAGCTAATCTAACAATGGCTGCCTAAGAATAGAAGATCCAAGAATCCAGTAGTTCTCCAGTCCACAAGGCTAGATGCCTCATCTGGTCTTCGGATACACTGTCATCCCGAAGAAGCAGGCTCTCTTGCCAGTGCAAGAATGGACTTGCTACCGAGGCAAATGCAAGCAGGCCCAGAGCAATGTTTCCTTTTCTTGTGTCCTTAAACAGGCTCCCAGAAGATGGGGTGGCCCACATTAGAGGTGGGTCATCCAGCTCCAAAGATCTGGGTAAAAGGCGTGTCTTCCCTTCTCAGAGGTCCTGATTAGAATGCATCTCCAAATGAGGCAAACGTCCCTCACAGGTGTACCCCTCCATTTGGGGTTTTAGTTAATTCAGATGCAGTCAAGTTGACAACCAAGACTAGCCACCATGCTTCAGAGCCTGGTGACAACCATTGTGCCCAAGATGGGGCAAGATGTGATCTTGGTTATTTAACTGCATTTTCCTGACAGGAACATGTTGAATCTTTTCCCGTATATTAGATTCTTACATTACACTTATTTATATATACATATGACTGTGCACATATTATGGCATGCATGTGAAGGCCACTTGAAGGAGTTGGCATTCACCTCCCACCAGATGGGTCATAAGGACCAAACTCAAGTTGTGAGCCTTGGCGGCAGGTGCCATTATCCACCGACTCCTAACACTGGCCCCATTTTTCTTATATATTGGTGATTTGTGATTTTGTTGTTGATGTTATTTGGGTCTTGGGATGCAGCCTCACCCTGCTACCCAGGCTAGCCTTAATCCTACAGTAATCTTCCCGCTTCAGCCTCCGAGTGCTGCGATTGCAGTCATGAGCCACACGCCTGCCGTGTACCACATTTGAGAACTGGTAATTCTGTTTATGTGCACATCATTGAAAGGAGTGCTTGTTCTGCTTATCCCTCTGGGTTCTTCATATGGTCTATATGTTAATCCCCTGTCAGATGACTGGCTTCAAATATCCCCTCATTCTGCAGGCTGTCTTCACAGTGTTGCTTCCTTTGCTACGCAGAAGGCTTTCAGCTCGCTACACTTGGCTTCCCAGTTATTGGTGTTCACAAGGCACTGGAGTCTTTCCAGACTATTCCGCTCTCTTGCTTTCCGCTAGGCATTTCAGTCCCCCACATCTTACATTAAAGTCTTCTTGTGAGTTGTGTTTGTGCAACGTGAGAGACAGAGATGGGGACGCTCCTTTCTTCTCATAAGGATATCCAGTTTCCCCACATCGTGTGTTGCAGAGTCTGTCTTTTCTTCTGCATATATTTGTGGTGCCTTGTTGAGAATCAGGTACTATGGTTGTGTGGGCTTTTTTTCATGGCCCTCTCTCTAGTTCCATCTCAGTGTGCCAATAGCGTGCTGGCTTTGTTACTATGGCTGTACAGTGCAATGTAAAATCAGATATTATGACTCCCCTGGGATTTCTCTTTTGGTCAGGATTGTTTTGGCTTTTCTGGGTCTTTAGTACTTCCTTATGAATGTCAAGATAATTTTTTTTCTAAGAAATACTTATTTTATTGAGCCTCTGTTAGGTTTGCTTGTTACATAGCAAAAACTGACTGATACAGTTCTCAGGAAGCTGACTGTTACCAAGAGCAATGTGATAGAGGCAGGCAAAGCTGCAAGGTCCCTGCTGAGAGAGTGTCTGCCCTGGGTACTGGAGTCAGCTGACATCGTTCCAAGGAGCCAGGCAGCATTTTAGCTAATGTTCTCTTTCTGAATAGCTCCAGCCTGACTGAGCACAACAGGAGGTCCCTGTTGGGGCAGTGTCTCTCTCCAAGAGATTGAGGCTCTTCCTACTCAACCTCTCCTGGTTCCTTCCTCCTCTCCATTCACCAGCCTGTACCGTGAGCAGAAAGCCTCCCTCCCGCTTGCTCTGCTCTGTATCTTCCAAAGAATCACCCCTGAAGCACTTGTACTTCTGACTCTACCTTTGTGGCTGCTTCACCGAGGCCCCAGTGACACAACAAAGACTGAAGGACTCCACGGAAGACTCGGCTCGTTTTTGACTGCCTCAAGGTGGACAGTGGTAGCTTTTATCCGAAGATGGTGGAGAACAGATTCTTAGCTGATTTCAAATTGCTCTCTGGGTGGCCTTTCTTGATGACCCATAATAGGCCATGAAGGCACACTGTAGAGTAAGGGATTCTACAGTAAGATGATTTGCATGCTACCCCCAAGACAGATGGGAAACTACGGGCATAGCAGGAAGTGGACCCCAAGCAAACTGTCCTAATAGTGTATGGTGTTTGTTTCTCTCTTAGTTACCATGAAATATCTCACCTCCTCCTCCAGTGATAATGTCATCTGACCAAATGGAGACAAAGAGCAGGCAGGTAGAGCTCCCCCGATTCTGGTTGGCTCTGACTGCAGGACAAGGGTCTGGGAGTTCGAGGCGCGCTTGCATTGCAGCAAGTGAGATGGCTTCAGGGTGGGGAGGCTCAGAGCTAACACAAGAGAGTTAACCTTGTGCCAGCGGTGGAAGAGAGCTGCTGGTGCTGACCTGTACAGGCCGAGCCTTGAGTGAGCCGTGGGGCACAGATACACTTGAATCCCATGGTCTCTGGGAGGTGCTGAGTCAGGCCGCACTTCAGAGGGAGAGTTTATTAGGGGGGATTATTAATGCCGTAGGCAGACAGACGGCCTAGGGAGGAGGAAGAGACAAAGTGGAACTCCTCTCTCTTATTTCTGAGAAACGAACAAGGTCCCATGTCACGTAAGTAGCCCGTAGGATGTAGTTGCAGGCTATTTGTCCCTAGCTGCTGTGTGGTTGAGGAAGGATTTATTTAATGTGTGTCCTTCATGTGTGATGGTCACCACAGCCCTCGGCTTCTAGGGGAACCCAGCACACTTCTTTTGAGGAAGTCAGAACTAAGGCATGTGGTGGCACTTGTCAGATCTCTGAGGCCGTGAGGATTACAGAGGCACGTGCTATCTGTGACAACATGGAGGCTGAAATGGGTGGGGCCTGACTCAGGATCCAACATTCGGTTCATTACCACCAGGACCTAGAAAGAATCAAGGTGAGGTGACAGATCACACCCTGACTCACATCACTTCAGAACTGGGCCTGCCAAGAGTGGGGGCAGAATGGAGCATAGTAGGACCCATTTCCCTTCCTGTGAGCGTATGCAGTGCCCCAGGCAGGTGGGCCCGGGAGAGAGGCTGCCAGTCTAGATCCCTGCGCTGGTCTCTGGCTCTGCTCTTACTGTTCTTCCTCTCCCGCTCTCCTTTGGAGCAGGAATAGACCTGTCGTTCTTCAGACCCACAGCAGTCTGGGGATGTGAGGACATGGCGGATGTGCAGAATTCACGTCATCTTCCTCAGTCACCTGCATGCATTGATAACTCAAGCTGTACGATTTTAAGACTTTGGAAGGGGACACTGAGACCTGTGGGGAGACAGGGATGCCTGCCCCTGGTGACAAGAAGCTGCCCAGGGAAGATGTCAGGAAGGAACCCAGATGAATGACAAATCTGTAAAGAGGCCACCTGCAGGGGGAGAGAGGGTGCTGTGTGAGCTTGGGTGTCATCTCAGAAGGGACACCCACTGGAGTTGTCCATCCCCAGGTGTCAGACCCGAATGGGTTTCCAGTTTACTTTGCCTGTTCATTTCCAGACCAACAAACAGTCCCTGAGGAGAAGAGAGCAGCGTGGCTCTCCTCCCCTGTGCAACTCAGACCTGATGCTCTGGAAATGGCACTCACATGCTGAGTTGGCGACCGAGCGGTGGTGTGTGTCCCGCCCCAGGCTGCACTATCGCTGCTTGACTTCTCACACAGTGGACTTAAAGGCAAGTGCAGCATAGGCAGTGAGGACCCTGTGCTGGCTGGGCACTTTGGGCATGACTGAGACTGTCACTTAACAGAGTGGTCTGCAGCCACTCTCAAATAAGGGAGCTCCAGGCTCCCCTGAGCACATTTCCCCTCTATTCTTAGCTAGCAATACTGACTGGCCAACTCTTCAAGACTTGAGTTTTCTAGTTTCTATCTGAGCTAAACTTTCAGGCTTGGGATCTCTAATAGTGGAAATCAATTCCAGCAGCCCAGATTTTCTGGTTTTGTGTAGGTCTTCTCTGTAGCCAGCAGGTGGCACCATAACCTCATTTCTACAGGCTTCAGGCTGTCTTATCAGGGAGATGGAAGGAAGGTTATTTGGAAGGGCCACCTATTCAGCAGATTTTGCATGTGACTCTAGCTCCTCCCTGTGGCTTTAGGCATAACTAGACTAGAGTCCCAGTCCAGTCAGAGGCTACACCTGATTTATAGATCCCAGCCCTGAGAGGGCTTTTTTTTTTTTTAACCCTTTCTCTCTAAACTGGAAAAAGCTAATTCTGCTAAGGGGGAATCAGCACTGGGGACTGTGTGTGAAGGAAGAGGGCAAGGAGAGGATAGTTCAGAGGTCAGATTGGTAGCAGCAACTTCCTGGCTCACTCATCCCTGCCGCTGGAGTATTCTGAGGCAGCTCCTCCCTGGCTAGGAGCAGCCATCTTTAGCGTGGCTCTACCTGTAGCCCTGGGTCTTGTGCACAGCCCTCTGATCATCTACTTAGTTCCAGACGCCGACGTGGCACTGACCTGGAGGAGACACACATTTAGGGATGGGGAGGAAGACCCTTAAACACAGGCAAAGAAGATGGCCCACGTCACAGAGGAGAGAAGGGCATCTCTCTCCAGGGCTGGTCAAGACGAATCATTGGCCTGGGGTTTTTATGACTATCAGCAGAGGAGACCATCCTTGATGAGGAGATAGGGAGCTACAAAATATCCCACTCAGTAGTGAAGATCACAACTCAACCCACTTGGGTGGCTATGGAGCAGGTGACAGGCAGGCGGACAGCCGTGAGGGGGGCAGAGACAAAGACACCAGCCCTGCAGTCCAGATATGAACTGGGAGGGGCACCATGCAGGGAGTAAGACCAGGCAGAGCAACGCATCACCGAGAGGCAGTGGAAAAAAACACCTTTTTGCCGTAACATACTTTTAGTGAGCTTTCCCATTACGTGGCTAGTTCAGCAGCAATCACAAGAGTTAGCATTTATTGAATACTTGTTATGAATCGGCACTTCTGAAGCATGTTACATGTGCTTTTCCACCTGCTCCGAGTCAACTCACTGAGGTAGGGACTGTTAACATGGATGAGACAACTGAGAACAGAGTCATACACCAGGATTCAGGATTTGAGCTGAACCATACACTAATGAGCCCACACCTCACTGCCCCTCCCTGTGGGTACTTCAGCCCCCAGCAGAGTCTCAGGAGGGAGGCCAGGCCCTCACTTATGATGTCTGGTGGAGGTCAACCGGCTAAGGTGGCTAGACAGCCTGAGGTGGGAGGATGAAGCCCTCCCGAGGTCAGGGAAGTAGAGCCTGCTTTCCGGGCCTCCCTGCCAGGGCCATGTCGGGTGGCAGACGCTGGCAGGGCCCTCTTTTTTCCAGCAGCATGCCCTCTGCCTTACCACAAGAAAAGCCCCGAGTTCAGGCCGCAGGCGGGAGGCTTTATTGAGAATGGGGCAGTAGAGTTCTGGGCAAGGACACATGACCCTGCTGTGAGAACCCAGGCTCAGGTCAAGCCCAAGGGCCTTGCCTCAGGGAGCTCTCTTCCCTCCCCGCTGAACTTTCCAGTACTTCTTTTTCTAGCAAGTGAGATAAGCCATCCCTACCCACCAGCATCCTCCAGAAGCCTTGACTCACAGCTACCCGTGGGGAGCCAGGAGCAGAGTGTGCCTGGACTGCATCTTGTATGGCAGGCACAGGACCCTTCTCAGCACCCCACTTCCCAGCCTCTTGGGGTGGGGACAAAATGAGGCAGTAGGTGGGACACAAGATCTCCAGTCATTTCCCCCCTTTTTGTCCCCTTCTGGCAGCAGTGTGCCCTACTATGGAGGGCAGCCTGGGCAACCGTCCTGCCCTGCCCTGCCTGTGTGGGCCCCTCAGCGCCCACGCTCTCACACTGGCCTCCTCCTCTGACTGGCAGGATTTCTCAGCCATCACTTTTACAATGCATGAATAGGGCTGGGACCTGGCCAGGTATTTCTTAGTGGCTACAGAAACAACAGTAGACACCCAACTTGGGGGGTGGCTTTCCCCCAGTTACCTGTCTGCTTGTGGCAGGAAGAATCGTGAAGGGTCAAGAGTGGCTTTGAGACCTTAACTTCAGGAGCCCTGAACCTTCTATAGCCTCCCCAATGTTGGGCAGAAAGACAGGGGTAGAGCTGGTTCTGAGCTGGGAGGAGCAGGAACAAAAATAACCCGGTACAGGCTCCTGCTGGGGCCAGAAATAGCATAGTGACAACTGCCTTGTAACACCCTGGGCACACAGCAGCAGGGAGGCTGAGCCCAGAAGGGTCTTGTCACACAGCAGACCCTCACCTGGCCAAGGTGCTCGCACCCCATCCAGTCTACATACCATACTTTACTCTCCATGTACCCACATTAAGTGAGTGGGGGCCCGAGGGACTGCAATTTAGGACAGGGAATCCGGAGAGATGCTAAACTTGGGCTTGGCCTTCGCCACAGCCACACTGCGCTTGCGCAGAGGCCCTCGTGCCGAGGCGAGAGTCAGGGCATCCAGCAGGCTGCGGTCCTCATCAAGTTGGCGAGCTGTGCAGAGTGGTGTGGGCACTTTAACGGTGTTACCAAATTTGGAGTAGTCCACAGAATATCTGCCGTCCTCCTCGGCCACAATGGGAACAAAGCGCTGCCCCCATAGAATCTCGTCAGCTAGGTAGGAGGTGCGGGCCTGGGTGGTAATGCCTGTAGTTTCTACCACGCCTTCCAGAATGACAATGATCTCCAGGTCTTGGTGGTGGTGCAGGTCACTAGGAGCCAGGTCGTAGAGAGGGCTGTTGGAGTCGATGACGTGGTAGATGATGAGCGGGGCCACCAGGAAGATGCTGTTGCCACCCACGCCATTCTCCATGGGGATGTCCACCTGGTGGAGAGGCACGACCTCACCCTCAGGGCTGGTGGTCTTGCGCACCACCTGCATGTGGATGGTGGCGCTGATGATCATGCTCTTTCGGAGATCCCCCACGCGAAGCATGAAGCAGAGGCGGCCATGGCGCAGGGTGATCACAGCATGCTTGCTGAAGATGAGGGTTTCTGCTCTCCTATGGGCCTGAGCCGTCTTCATGAAGATGCAGCCCAGCATGATGGCGTTGATCATTAGCCCTACGATATTCTGCACAATGAGAATAAGGATGGCCAGAGGACATTCTTCTGTCACCATGCGCCCGCCGAAACCAATAGTCACCTGGACCTCGATGGAGAAGAGGAAAGCGGATGAAAAGGAGTGGATGCTTGTGACGCAGGGCACAGTGGTACCCTCTCCGGGGGCCAGGTCACCGTGGGAGAAGGCAATGAGCCACCAAACCATGGCGAAGAGCAGCCAGCTGCACAGGAAGGACATGGTGAATATGAGCAGCGTGTGGGGCCATTTGAGGTCCACCAGCGTGGTGAACACATCCTGCAGGAAGCGGCCCTGCTCTCGAATGTTCTTGTGGGCGACGTTGCAGTTGCCTTTCTTGGACACGAAGCGGGCCCTCCTCTCCCGAGCACGGTACCTGGGCTCTGTAGGGTCCTCTGCCAGCCGGGTCAGCACATATTCCTCAGGGATAATGCCCTTTCGGGACAGCATGGCTCCGTTGGCCCCAGGAAGGGGCTTCCCCCATGGGAGGCACTGCACTGACCTGGTCTATGGTCTCTTTGTGGGGTCCCCTCTTTGGGCTCTCTCCTTTTTGGGCTATCCTAAGCTTGTACCACCCTCTCTCCTGAAATGCCCCCAGCTAGGTCCTGCTTCTCTTTACACCAGCTTCAAATGCCGGCTCCACCTGCTCCTTGCTTACTGAACCCCCCAAACCAGCCTGTGCCTATCTGGCCCTGGATGCCCGCTAAGCTACCTACCACCACCCCTGAACCTCCCCTGAACTCCCTTTCCCTGGCCCAGCCTTTCTTCTCAAACCACCTCAGAACTTATCACCTCCGGGTCTCCCAGTTCACCAGCCCTCACTCGATCCCCCGCTGTTCTCTGGTCTCACCCACTCCGTCCCCTCCAGAATCCAGCTTCACTTCTTGACCCAGTCTCCCCCGCAGGTGTGTCCCCTGATTCCCCACCCCACCTCTCCCCTAGCGCCCCCTCCGCTCTCCCTCTCCCGCTCCTTCTCTAGCTCTTGTCCTCTCTGTCTCCTTGGGATCCCGCGCCCTTCGAGTCACCCCGCCACCAGCTGCGCTCAGGATCCCCTCGCTCTCCACCGCCCAGGCCCCCACTGGCTCCGTGTCGCGGCCTCCCTGGTGCCCTGCCGCCCGCCCGAGGTCCCCGCCGCTCCGTCCCCGCCCCGCCTGCCGCCGCCGCACCTGCTCCTGCTGCTCAAGCCGCGGCCACCTCCCTGCCCCCTCCCACTCCGGTGCTCACTCCCGGCCGGCTTCCCGGGCTTGTGTCTGTCTGCGAGCCGGTCTTCGGGCGCCGACCCGTGCGAGGTGGGGGTGGGAGGCTGCTGGCGGGGGGCTCCCGAGAGCAAGTGCAGACTTCGCCGCCAGGGGGCGCCAGATCGGCTCCCGAGCGGAGCACTGGGGCGGGCCTGGGCATAAGCCCCGCCCACAGAGGATTCTCGTCCCACCCTCGCCCGCTGCCATCCTCAGCCAGTCTATAGCGCTTTCTTCTAAAGACGTTCCTTTAGCGAAATTCTCTTAGTTTGGCTCAGTAGTTCCTGGAGCCCTGACTTTTATTTTCCCTAGTCCGCAGTTGGCTCTTACCTGTCTCTCACACAGCACTTGATTCCCGGGGAAAGAAGGCAGTGAGAGTAATTGATTCAATCCTGAGGCTGGGATGAGATAAAACGATAGCCTCGGGACTCCTCAACTAACTATTCTTCCATTTGGGAGTTATTCTTGATGCTACATTTGTTTGTTTTTTTGTCTGTTCACCTATTTGAGACAGGATTTCTAGTAGCCAAGGTGACGTCACACTTGCTATCTAGCAGAGGATAACCTTGAACTTCTGATCCTCCTGCCTCCACTGCCAGAGTACTAGGATTGCAGGGGCAGTGGCTACCACCCCTGAATTTTAAGAGGACTGATTCTGCCGCATTTGCTTTGTACTCTGTACGGCTTCAGCCTGATTTCTTCCCCTTTAACCATGGGTGGTGGGGGAATCTGGGTGTAAAGAGCTGGAGCACAGAGGGGGTGACTGAGGTTATTGTCAAGAAAAGAGGTTATGTTTCTCTTGCGGATGTCACTATAGAGCGCTCCCTTAAGGCTTTTGGGTCACCTGTAATACAAAGGCCTGTTTTGGGGTTCAGATCCTTTTAGACAAACCCAGCCCCCTCTGTGACTTGAGTGAGGACTTGAGGCAGGGGCTAGAGTAACAGTGGTACTGGGAATTCAGAACACCACAGAACATTTTCATATTGAGTTGGGGTCGTTCAGAAAGAGAGGGTTGTCTTCTTTCTCTCCAAATCCACCTATAGGTTGAGTGGCCCCTGTTACAAAGAGTGAGATCAATACTATACTAACTGGGCATTATACCCAAGGCAGAGAACATCAGACAAGTTGAGTAGAGACTAGGAAGTCCAAGGACACAGTTACATGGGAAATATGAGGCCACTTCAACATTTAGCCATCAAAAAAGGACCCTTGGAGAACTCCAGCAACTTTGGCCAACTTTCAGAAGTCCCTGGGGGAAAGGAGGAATCACAGGTAGGTTTGCTTGGCCCAGTACCAGGATAGGGTGGAGCAGGAGCAGGCTTTGATGGGCATATGCAAGAGTCTGTTCTGATCATAGTGACCGGATATGGCCTACATGGTGGAGAGACAGAAGTCTGAGCTGGTGGGCCATTAATTAGATCATCGCGGAAGGATTTGAACCAGGATGGCCTTGGGCATGCTCTTCCTCTGCGGCTTCCTTGGGGTGTGAGTCCTTCCCTGGCAGAGCAGAGTCCCTTAACTCCTTGTGCCTGCTCCTGGAAGTCCCGAGTGGAAGGAACTGCTGGTCCCACAGAGGCATCTTAGGGCTGGCAAGGCAGGCCCTGCCCTTCCTTCCGTATGCCCTTAGCTAATCCCGGCCCCAGGAGATAGCAGGCTGCCCAAAGGGCTCAGCCGCTCACAACCATATCCCCAAACACTGTACTTGTCCAGATCTTTCCCCCAGAAGCCTATCCCACACGCATGGCCCTAGGATTAAGGGTCTTTGATGCCTCCCTACCGCCTTATCCTGCCACACCCCACATGAACCACTTGGCACGCCCACTTCCGCTGTCACTTCTTCATGATCCCTGCCTCTCTCCACCCGTCTTTCTGATTATCTAATTTCTTCCTCTTACACCCGGCACGAAGCCTGCCTTTCCCAGGCAGCCTGCCAGGCTGAGCTCTCCTTGACTGAGTTCCTCCAGCTGGGCACTTCAGCCTTGCCGGGCTCCCTCTGGTGACTGATGAACTTTCCTTATGTTGTAGAGCTCTGGCCCTCCTGTAGTCCTGAGAGATGAACAACCCCAGGGTCTCCTAAGTCAATGAGGCAATATGCAGGCGGGATGCAAATTATAACCAAATGTATGTAAATGAGCACCTGCCATTTCTTGGTGCCAACAGGGTTGGGACAAGCTGTTGTTTTGGTCTCCTGGTGTCTAGTCCCTGGCATCTTTGAGCCACCACCTGGCTGACTTGTACAGGAACGGCTCAGGGACCACCCTTCTCCCACTTCTGAATGCTTGGGGCGGGGGGGGGGGGAGCTAGGCAGAGATAGTGGCTTGAGATCCTGGTTCAGCAAGCAGTTATTCCAGAACTCTACCAAATGAATGGGTGGGGTTGAAGGCGTGACCAGGCGAGGCCCTGAGATTCGGGTCCAGGGCTTCACTGGAGTATTGGGAAAGAACACCTCATTTTCCTCCTGATGGCTGCAGGACAGAGTGTAAGCTCAAGCTTCTACTGGCCGTCTGTCATCAGACACAAGGGAAATAGGATTCAGAAATGGAGGCACCATCCTGATGTCACACACCTGGAGAAGCATTCCTCCATTCACGTAATCACAGTGAATTCAAGTTCTTGCTTAAGCCATGTTGAGTTCCTGTTAGAGGAGATGCTGGGTGCGAGACCTCACCGTTATAACCCAGATGGGCAGTGCAGAGTCCCAGTTGGATGGCGACCTGCCCCTTTATCTGATGGGGCTGCCACTGAGTCGTTACCCTCCTTGCTGTGGACTGAAATCCATCCCTAAATTAGGATACTGCTCCCAGTTACATTCATTTGGGGCCTTGAGGAGATAATGAAGGTTCAGTGAGGTTGTGGTAGGAGCTAATCCAGTCTGACTAGTGACTTCGAGGAACAACGTCCCAGGAGAAACCAAAGAACCTTGGTCTTGACTCTCAGCCTCCAGGAAAGGGAGAGATACATTTTTTCTGCGAAAAGCCACCCAGACTGTGGCATTTTGTTACGGCAGCTGGAACTGCCTGATACAGATCAGAATTGCCTCTGTTCACATGGCATCTTCAAATCTGCTCTGTTCCAAAGGCAGGCTGATTTCTTGCACCCACGGGGTACCCGTTGCCCCTTCCACAGAGACAAGGCCTCCAGTAGCAAATAATTAATTTATTTACAAATGATTTACACTTAGAAATCCTAGGCAAGCGAGTGGGGCGTGGGGTGGCACTTTGGCACCAGCAAGTCACTTGTCCGCACGGACAAAGGAGGCAAATACGCTGTCCTTTTGGTTGAGAAGCGTCTCCGGCTTGTCAAACTCCAGGATGGCACCCCTCTTCAGGACCATCACCAGGTCTGCACTTAGGATGGTGTGCACACGATGCTGGGTGAACAGGAGGAGCTGGTGTGTGTGGTGGGCGGGACAGCCGAGGAACTCTATCCTCCCCCAGCCCGGAGGAGGCCACTATGCCTCTGCACCACCCCCACTTCTTTTTTCATGTAGCTCTGACAGACCTGAGGCTAACTATGTAGCCAAGGATAAGCTTGAACTTTTGTTCTCTATTCCTGAGTGCTCAGATCACAGTGTTAGCACCACACCCCATTTCTGCAGTGCTGGGGACTGAACCCCAGGCTTCACAGCTGCCAGGAAAGCACTCTACACAGCCTGTCTGTCTCCTGTCTGAGGCGGTGCTTCTAACCTGGGGTGGCTGTGATCCAAACCCTCTACCCTTCTCTCCTCCATGAAACCTTAGCTCGGCCCCCACCTCCCGTCTTCAAGACGTAGAGACTCCCGCTGCAGGCTCTCACTCTCAATGAGAAGCAGCCCCCAGCCTAGCTCACAGGGCTTTAGACAACAGTCTCTCTTGGAATCCAGAGAAATAGGGACAAGGCCTGAGGCAAGTAAAAGTGTAAATCTCTAGACACCCCAACATTCTGCTGTGCCCTTCTGCGAGCTCTCTGGACTCCCTGTGAGGGCTCTAGGGCCTTTCCCTGCCTACAGAAATGAGTCCACTGGTGACAGTCCCAAAGGCGAGCTTTCCGCCACACACGATGGCCCCTTACCGCAATGGTGACCACAGTGCGGTCTGCGAAGGCTGTCATCACCACTTTCTGGAGGATGTTTTCCTGTCAGGTGGAGGTAGTAGCAAGTGACTCATCTGCTCGTGGATGGCATCTAGGATGGTTCTGATTCACCCCAGCTCCTAGTTCTATGCCCATCTTCTCTCTGACTCTAGTCCCAGAGGGCTGACTAGGTTCTCAACACTCAAGGGCTGGACTTGCTTTCACCACATACCCCTTGATATGAATTAAATGTCAACTTGAGACTAGGGACCACTCTATGCCAGCTGCTCCCTAACATGCCACCCCAGGACCAACCGTAGCCATGTCGATGGAGGCAGTTGCTTCATCCATGATAAAGATGCTGGTCTTCCTCACGAAGGCCCTAGCCAGGCAGAACAGCTGCCTCTGCCCTTGGCTAAAATTCTCCCCTCCTTCTGTGATGATGGCATCTGGAGAGGCAGCACCAGGTTAGTTCTGCTGTGAATAGAGTAGCCCCATGGCTTGTGAGATGTAAGGAGCACATGTGCAGGGCCCACGGATGCGGCTGTCAGGGTGTGTGCAGGGATGATGCAGCCGATACAGCAGGCCTTCCACCTGCATGGATACAAGTGCAGTGGCCATCCTGGGGCAGTGTATTACTGACCCTGGACAATCCTGAAGCCTGGGCCAGAAGGTTGAACCAGTGATGCCAAAGCTTGTCTAGCCCCACGGTACCTACACCATGGCTCTGACTGGTCCTGAATGGGAGCAGCATCCTCCCAATAGGCTGTGTGATGCCTGTCTTTTATCTGTGTCCCCTGTGACTCCTCCCTAGGGCAGGTGGACAGGCAAAGCAGGACTAAAGATACACTGTGATATGGCGGACCTGTTATCTATCTCCCAGGGACCCTGAATGTCACGTGCTATACTCTGAGCTAGGTGAGTTATGTGACCAGAGGCAAAGTGTTTAACCTTTGAACCCAGTATGCTGAAAGGTGGGGCTACATGGTCACTGAGTTCTTAGCTAGATTCAGGGCTCCAAACTGGAGGCTCATCTTAGCCATGGGTGTGAAGTTTCCCCCGCAAACCCATCTGCGCAAGGAGCAGTCACCCAGGCCTCCTGGCAGCGCCTTCACCACCAGCTTCAGCTGGGCGATCTCCAGAGCCTCCCACAGTGTGCTATCTGAACACTTCTTCTCGGGGTCCAAGTTGAATCTGCGGGGAGGCACAGAGAGCCCTCAGGGAGCAGGGTTCTGCCTTCATCCCCAGAACAACCTAGTGCAGGAGGGGTGCACTGAGGAGCTGGCAGTGAGCTTCTGTGGGGGACCCAAAAGCGCCTGCTTAAGCCTAATGAAGGAGGCCGAGAAGGAGGCCTGCTGGAGACTCCCCATCTGTGCTCAGACATCAAGGCTGGCCCGGGGCTCTCACCTGATGGTGCCACTGAAGAGGACAGGGTCCTGCAGAATGATGGACAGGCGTGAGCGTAGTGTGTGCAGTGGCAGCTTGGCGATGTCAATGCCATCAATGATGATGCGCCCTGTATGGTGATGATGTCATAGGTCATGTGCCACCAGGGTAGGAGTGGTGCTGGGAACGGATTCAGCCTGGGAGAGGGATCCCAGCGAGGATCCCGAAAGGCAGTGACTGTCATGGGGCTTCCTCTGACATCCCAACTAGAGGCCAGGACTGAGGTCTTGCCTGGTGACTGTGGGCACACATGTGGCAGCTAACACACAAATCACCTTCAAACATATCCACCATTCGGAAAAAGGCCAGAGAAAAGGAGGACTTCCCGCTGCCTGTGCGGCCGCAGATCCCAATCTGGAAGCAGAGAAGCAGGAGCACCCTGTGGCCCTGGGGTATGCACGCGTGTGGGAGGTCACAGCACTTTGACCCTGGGGGGGGTGCACAGGTGTGGGAGGTCACAGCACTGTGGCCCTGGGGGGCGGTGCACATGTGTGGGAGGTCACAGCACTTTGACCCTGGGGGGCGGTGCACATGTGTGGGAGGTCACAGCACTTTGACCCTGGGGGGGTGCACAGTGTGGGAGGTCACAACACTGTGGCCCTGGGGGGGTGCACATGTGTGGGAGGTCACAGCACTTTGACCCTGGGGGGGTGCACAGTGTGGAAGGTCACAGCACTGTG